>NC_053023.1:370060852-370152518 GCF_003073215.2 Triticum urartu | reverse complement strand
ACTATGCATATAAGCTCTAAGTTAGCATATTAGAGCCAACTTAGGTAAAATGAAGCTAACCTATGTCATTTTGGATAAGAAGAAGACTATAAGCTTATTATGTAAACTTGATCATTTTGTGCTAACATAAGTAATTTTGGAGCTAACCTATAGGAAACTAAGCATATAAGCTCTAAGTTAGCATATTAGAGCCAACTTAGGTAAAATGAAGCTAACATATGTCATTTTGGAAAAGAAGAAGAATAAGAAGAAGACTATAAGCTTATTATGTAAACTTGATCATTTTGTGCTAACATAAGTAATTTTGGAGCTAACCTATAGGAAACTAAGCATATTAGAGATAACATAGGTAACTAAGTATATATATATATATACATCTGGGCTATTCTGTTACGCGTAACAGAATATTATTCTGTTACCCTACATGAACTGATGAATTCAAGCGGATGAACTGATGAAATTCGAGCGCTTGAACTGATGCTTTCTGTTTCTGTTAAAAAGCATCTTCTTTAGTTCAATTTTTTTGGATTTTTTTTTGTTGAAACGGGGCGTGTAATATATCGTTGGAAAGCTCTTAACATCTACATTACAATTTTATAATTTGTTTTTGCAAAAAAATTATGGTTTAAGAGCAGTTTTGAAAAAACCGTTTTTTTCAAAGCCGAAAACACGAATCGTATTTTGGGCTTAATTTTCAAATGGTTTGTTATACATACATAGCCAACACATAGTACCATCGTTACATATTACAAAAGTTTCACAATGTTCATTCAACACCGTTATCCATCAATTCACAAAAGTTTCACACTGATACAAAATAAAAATACAAATGGAAAAGAAGCACTACATCCACGCAAGCTTCCGTGAATTAAATCAAATCTGCAAAATGATAAACAAGAAGTTAGAAGAAGAAGAAGAAGAGAAGAAGAAGAAGACTAGAAGAAGAATAAGAAGAAGAATAAGAAGAATAAGAAGAAGACTATAAGCTTATTATATAAACTTGATCATTTTGTGCTAATATAAGTAATTTTGGAGCTAACCTATAGGAAACTATGCATATAAGCTCTAAGTTAGCATATTAGAGCCAACTTAGGTAAAATGAAGCTAACCTATGTCATTTTGGATAAGAAGAAGAATAAGAAGAAGACTATAAGCTTATTATGTAAACTTGATCATTTTGTGCTAACATAAGTAATTTTGGAGCTAACCTATAGGAAACTAAGCATATAAGCTCTAAGTTAGCATATTAGAGCCAACTTAGGTAAAATGAAGCTAACATATGTCATTTTGGAAAAGAAGAAGAATAAGAAGAAGACTATAAGCTTATTGTGTAAACTTGATCATTTTGTGCTAACATAAGTAATTTTGGAGCTAACCTATAGGAAACTAAGCATATTAGAGATAACATAAGTAACTAAGTATGTATATATATATATACATCTGGGCTATTCTGTTACGCGTAACAGAATATTATTCTGTTACCCTACATGAATTGATGAATTCAAGCGGCTGAACTGATGAAATTGATGGAAAAGCATCTTCTTTAGTTCATTTTTTTGGAATTTTTTTGTTGAAACGGGGCGTGTAATATATCATTGGAAAGCTCTTAACATCTACATTACAATTTTATAATTTGTTTTTGCAAAAAAAATTATGGTTTAAGAGCAGTTTTGAAAAAACCGTTTTTTTCAAAGCCGAAAACGCGAATCGTATTTTGGGCTTAATTTTCAAATGGTTTGTCGGAATTGAGCAAATGAGATGGCATTGGAAAGCTTGTAAAAATCCGCATCTTCCATATATCTAAATTTTTTTAAAATTCTATATTATTTGAAAGTAATTTGAAAAAAGATGAAAGTTTGGGCGAAAAATATTTTCGCTGTTTTTTGCAAACATTTTGTCGGATTGACGCAAACGATACGGCGTTGGAAAGCTATGGAAAATGCGCAACTTTTACGTAAAGAAAGTTTTTTCTAATTCCTTACGGTTTAAATACAAATTACGGTTAAAGTTGGTTTTGAATGTGATTTTGTTAAATGTTTATTGAAATGGTAAAAATAATATACCATTGAAAAGCTACCGAAAATGCAAAACTTAGTCATGTTAAACATTTTCTCAAATTCTCAATCGTTTAAGAGTAATTTTGGATATGGCAAGACGGATCCTGCTGTTTTCTCGTCTGAAAACAGAGTACTCGTACTGATATATGTATGTGTTTGTAGTGAGCTATTTTTTGTAGAGTAATTTTGAATTATTCCGAAAAAGAGTACTTGTACTGATGTTTGCATGGGTTTGTACTAAGAATGTTTTCACTAACTAGACTTTGCTCTGTTTTTGGGTAATATTTTGCTCTTAAATATTCAATGGTTTACTGTATCGTCGCCCCTGTACTTGCATGGTTTGTATCATCGAACTGAATGATTTTTTATTCCAAAAGAAAATGTTTTTTTTGTTTCTTTTTTTAACTCAACATTTTTTTGACAACGATGTTCTGAACTTCTCTCATTTTACGACTTGTACTGAGGTACTTACTAAGCAGGATTTTTATGGGGTTTCTTTTTTTGCTTGAACTTTTACAATTTGAATTTCTGCCATTTCTTTTATTCTGAACGGACCATCGTTTTTAACTCGTACTGAGGTACTTACTATGCCTGAACTGGGGTGGCTGTCGTGTGTCTCGGTGAGGAAGAAGACGAAGCTCGGGGGCGAGGCTGGATTCGGCCGGCGGCTGGTCTGGTCGATAGGATGCTGCGCAAGGCGGGGGGTGACAGGCGTAGGGCGGCGGGGCTCGGAGTGGCAGCGCACGACGGAGGGGCTCGTGGTGGCGGCGTGGGGCGGGGATGGCGGTGGGCGGCGGCAGAGGAAGGCTGGGACGGCGCGCGGTAGCCGCCAGAGGCGGGGACGGGCCGACGAGCTTGTCGGAGGGGAGGCGCGCGGGGAGGATCCGGCACCCGTCGACGGGGAGGTGCGCGAGGAGGGGCCGGCGCCCGTCGGAGGGAAGGCGTGCGGGGAGGTGCCGGCGAGCCCGTCGGCGGGGAGGCGTGCGGACGGCCGGCCGGCGGCAACACGTGGGTCGGAGGAGCGACCCGTCACGGTGCCACGGGCTCCCTCGCTTCGGCTGCCGCCGTCGCACGCTCGCCCGCGACGGCTGCCTCCGGCGGTAGGAGGCGGGTTAGGTTGGGGACGGGTCGGGGAGTTTCTACTGTCATCTGCTTGTCGCACCCTTATTGGGACCGAGGGTAACAGAATAATATTCTGTTACTAGTAACAGAATAGTCCAGCCCTATATATATATATATCATTTTGGAGATCTGACATACCTGACATAGTTCAGTTCTCATCATTCTTCTCCTTCTCCTTCCTCAGCCTGATGCGCCAAGAGCGGTGAGGCGGTGGAGGCAGCTGTGGGATGTAGTCTTCTACCACAATTGGCGTGGTCATGTCGCCCAGCTGTGGGATCGCCGGTGCCACCACCGGTGCGTGGTAATTGTCAGGCACCACCACCATCGCGAGGCCACCCTCAGCCACCACCATCTCTTGCCCATGGTCAGCCACCACCATCTCTTTCCCATGGTCAGCCACCACCATCTCTTGCACCTAGTCAGCCACCACCATCTCTTCCCTTGGTCAGCCACCACTAGCGCTAGGTCATCCTCAGCCTGATGCCCATCGTCATCCTGCAGCTCCTCATCCCCACTCTGCTCCTCTTCTCCCCCACTCCAGTCCGGATCATCCTTCTTGTTGTCTTAGCTCCTGCCAGAATCGCTGCTGCTTTCGCTAAGGCCAGAATCGTTGTTGCTTTTGCTACAGCCATAATCGCTGTTGCTTTGGCTGTAGCCAGTGTCGCTGCTGCTGCTCCCATTGCCTGTCCAAATGCAACAATGACCGTTAACAATCGATGTGAGACAAAGCCAAATGTAGAGGAATAAGAAGAGGCAGAACGCACTGGCATCTTCGTCTTCAGCGCAGCGCATGCGACACATAGTCGTGTTGAAAACCTTCACGATGAGCATTGTGGCGTCATCGCCGTACCTCAAGAGAAGAAAGTACCCAGTCTGCAGGTCGTAGGCACTGTAGAACTTCTCCCAGCCACGGCAAAGGTACATGTGGCCCTCCTCGATCACCAAATCCACGTCCCACAGCCTGCGAACCCCGCTGCCGGCCTGTCGGAGCTTCACATTATCTGGCGGATCTTCACCCAGCATCTTCATAAAAGCGTCAGGCAGCCTCTGCAATTTGGGACAAGGAGTGATGTAGCAAACAACAGAGTTATCATAATGAGATGGGTGAAGGGGAGATCTCTCGTTTTATATACCTGCCTCGTGGCTGATACTGAAGAAGAAAGTATGATAGTGAAGAAGTCGAAAGCATCCAACTCGTACTCCGGTGAGGCAGAGCGGCGGTGGCTGCTTCCCCCCTTCTCCGATAAGCAGCAGAAGAGACCAATTAGTACCCTTACAACATTATCATACAACATTATATCAGCATAAATTTTGAGCAGAAGATAATCAACATTAGTCGCAAGTACCCCATATGTCCTATTTTTAGCAAAGTCATGCTAAAATTCACGGAAAGTTTCAGCATGACCTTTGCTGAAAATAGGACATATGGAGTACCTGAATTTGCTGGAACGGAAGTTAATCGACATTCCGGCAAACTCAAGGGCCTCTCGGGGTACCTGCAAATTCATCACGACACAATGGTCGGAGACAAAACCCAGCAACTTTACAAGTCTTTCACAGATTTGTTTGCAAGTTCTGATATGTAATAAAGATGAGCCTCAAGATACAACACATCAAGCACGGAAAACAAGTCAAACGTTTGAGATATCGAGTTTCAAGACATTATACTGCAATTCACTCATAAAGCCATGATTAAATGTGCATAACTACCACTGAGAAAATAATAGGTCTCATCTTCTCATGCATAAACTGCATATCCAGAAGGCACATAGTTAGAAAGGGTGAAAATTACATGGACATTAACCTATCCAGTTATTCATTATGGGATTGCTAAACATCACACATAACAGTACCACCCAAACTTTGAGCTAGCATACAGAGAGCAATGCCATTTTTTGCAACATCAAAACTGAAAAATCAATACACTTTCTAGCATAAGACTAATCTTTTCACCAATGAGCCAAGAGAAAAAAGAATTAGCCTGCTGTTCTCAGACCTAGATTCTAGATGAATTCTATAAGCAAGTGAATCCAGGAATAAAATCATGTATTCTTTACCTTTGACTACCAAGGTCGAGACTTGCCACAACAAAGGGAGGAGTGGGTCTGGACAAAAGGAGACACGATGCTCGGATGAAGAACAAACCCACGACACGATGGCCAATCGACCCTGCGAAATGAGGTGAACAGAGCAGCAGCAGGTCAGCAAGATTTCTACAAGTAGGCAACCTGGGATGACCAAAGAGACGACTAGCAATTATTCTGAAACTTTTATGCACAGGGAAGACTACCCTTAGTCTGAAACTGTGAGGAGTAAGAGCAATTAAATTAAACAGTATTGAAACATGGTCATCTCTCGTATAGAGGTGAATCTAGATATGCCATCTCCCTGTACAGATGTAGAACTTTCTTTCTTTCTCTCATTTACGCCCAGCTTAAGGCCAGCAGCAGCAAGGAACAGTGGCAAGTAGCAGCAAGCGGCAAAGCAATCAGCCTCAGCCAGCAGCGGAAACAACAGCAAACAACAAAGCATGTTCTGGTTATGTGGGGCTTCTAGGCACATCGCTGAGTTTGTTCTAGCAAGCGACAGTTTTATGTGAGCTATATGTGGTTCATAGCTGAATGTGATCATACTTCAAACTTTTAACTGTATGGGTGGGAAATCTGATGGTTGAACAGCGATTGACTTTGGCAAAAATCAGCGGCTAGTTGAATTGCTTAATTTCAGAATTGAAGCTAATCTCTCGGCTATCCGAATTGCTTACTGCTACTGTGGATGAAAGATTGCAGCAAGAGAGCAAGCAAGCAACTCAGCACAAAAAAGATGCAACCTAACTAGTCTCATGGCAAGTACTTAGTACCAAGCAGCAGCAACAAACAGGCACGGCGCAGGGTACAAATTACTACAACAAATTTCCATGAACTCTACTGTCAGCAAAAAAACCCTGCTAGATTTACAACAACTACACTGAACCTATTTCAAAAAGATAGAAAATGAACACATCAAAAGAACACTACATATACTCATCTATTTTCCTCAGTTTTTTTAAAAAAGGGACCAAAAAATGGACAAACATGAACTGCAGCTACTGATATGGTCTACTACCAAATATAAACTGCAGAAAAAAGAAAAAGGAGAGGGAAGTGGTTAGGGTTCAAACCCAATACATTAGGTGTACCTAATGCACATGGAGTACTAATTATTCATGTTTGCTAGCACTACTCCCACAATTTTTTGAACCGAATTTGACTTAAATTCGAGAGGGATTTGACCTAAACCTAGCAAAAGAGAGAAGAAGAGGGCATGGCCGAGAGGGAGGAGAGGAGGAAGAGAGGAGAAGAGAGGCAGAGGGAGGAGGGTTACCTGACCACGATGAGGTGGTGGCCGGAGCGGAGACGACGAAGGGCGGAGACGGTGAGCTTGGGCGAGGCGGGGATAGACGGCGGGGAGGTCACGGGCCTCCTCTCCTGGTGGACGTGGGGCGGCTCCGAGGCGAGGGAGGCCGCGCTCGGGGGGGGGGAGTCGGGGCTCGGGGGGGAGGCGGCGAAGGGGAGAGGGAGGCGGCGGGGGCGCGTGGGCGGCTGCGGCGAGGTTAGGTCGAGTGGGGGATCTGGCGAGGGAGGGAGAGAGGCCAGAGGGGAATAGGTGGAGTGGGGGAGGGTTAGCAATGGCGCACCTCCCCCTAGTGCGCCATAAGTACGACGACAGCAATGGCGCACCTCCCCCCGGTGCGCCATTAGTAATTTTTTATTACAATTCGAGCACTCAGGTTATATTCCACCTAACTGTATCCGAAACAGAACACACACACACTAGCCCGACTGGTCAGCATGCAGCGCACACACTGGGAGGTCCTGGGTTCGATTCCCAGGCTCCCCAATTTTTGTTTTTATACAATTTTTTCTTTGCACATATCTTTTTATGCATGCATCCAAATATAACATGTCACATATGCTAGATGCTCAGAATTTCATGTAGAAAAATAATATGCAGTTTGTTGCCATGTTAACAACATTTAAAATGTTGTTTGATATTTATTTGTGTTTAAATATGTTCAAACTTGTTTAAATCATAACTAAATATCCATAGCTCCAAATTTGACAAACTTTATATGCTTTTGGGAGTAATATATATGCGGTGGGTCAGCGACGGCGGGGGAGCGGGGGAGGGTGCGGTGGGTGCTCGGCGGCGGTGAGCGGGCCGGGGATCGAGATCGAGATGGAGGGGGATAGCGATCGAGATTTAAAAATATTCAACAAATTTTAAAAAATATTCATGAATTGAAAAAGTGCCCATGCAATTCAAAAATATTCATGAGTTCAATAAGTGCCCATGTAATACAATTGAGAAATGAAGACTACGATTTAAATACAATCGATCTTAGCTAGCTAGCTATCTGTTCACAATCTTCTTGCCCTTCTTTTTCGCAAATGGAGTTCTTTTGTGGAACGGACGTCCTTTAGGTAGGGTGGTCCTGCTTCTTCTTGTGGTGTATTCTGCTATTTCATCGTCGTCGTCATGTTCGATCTTCGGGTCGCCGTACTTGTCGAAGTCTTGCTCGTTGGCTACTCCATCCATTCCGATGATCTTCCTTTTGCCTCTCCTTACGACAACACGACTGGGCTTTGACGGGTCGGTAATGAAGAAGCATTGGTCCACTTGGGAAGCCAGTACCCATGGCTCATTTTTTGCGATGACGTTTGCACCCGCGGTCTTGGATTTGGCTTCGGGTATAACCATGGTGGTGAAATACCGGTCTTCTTTTAGGACGCTCTTGGCCCATCTGACATGGAACATCGGGACCTGCTCTCCAGCGTAGCTCAGCTCCCAGATCTCCTTGATCCTTCCGTAGTATCTGTCCTTGTCGTTACCGGTGTAGGATTCCATCGTTACCCCGGAGTTCTGATAACCATCACTCTTCATCTACTTGTCCTAGGTGTAGAATGTGTAGCCATTGATATCGTACGCCTCATAGGTCATCAGGTTGTGCTCGGACGTGCGCGTCCATGATCCCACGGATTGCAACTGGAAGTATCTGCGTCATCAGTACGTGACAGTCGCGAGACTTCATCCCGCTGAACTTCTGCTTCACTGGGTCTAGGTATCTGCTTATCTTCCCCGCGTAACCGTAAGGAATTTTTACTCCTACGAGGCAGGTGAAAAACTGCTCGATCTCCTCCTAACTTAGAGTGAAGCACGCGGGAGGGTAGTCATTTCCGGTCTTCTTGGCCTTTTTGCCTTTGCGACGACTTTCCGAGTCCTGCTTCGCCTCATCATCATCATCGTCATCATCAGCATGAAGCTCCTCCCTGATGCCCATTGATTTCAAGTCTGCCCTTGCATTCGGCCCTTCTTTGGTCCTCTCTGGCATGTGGAGTAGGGTACCAAGCAGACTCTCGCACACGTTCTTCGTGATATGCATGACATCAAGGCTGTGAGGCACACGGTGGATCTTCCAGTACGGCAAGTCCCAGAAAACAGACCTCGTTTTCCATACCTTCAGCAGCGGCTCTGGCGCCTTTTGCTTCTTTCCCGACTCTGGTGCCTTTTGCTTCTTTCCCGGCAGTGGGCAATCTTTCCAATTTTTCAACAGCTGGTCTATTTCCTCGCTGCTCCTCGTACGCGGGCGTTTTCGGGGTTCGGTTTCACCATCGAAGAGATCCTTGCGTTTCCTCCATGGGTCATCATCGCGAAGCCACCTTCGATGTCCCATGAACACGGTTTTTGAAGACCCGGGATCTCTATCTAGCTGGCGATACGTTGTGTCATCCATGCACCTGACGCATCCAGAAAATCTGTGGACCACCTGCCCCGCGAGATATCCGTAACCAAGATAGTCGTGCACCGTCGTGAGCAGTGCGACTCTCATAGGGAAATATTCTTTCTTTGCGGTATCCCATGTATTGGCTGACGTTTTCCACAACGTGTCTAGCTCCTCTTTCAGCAGCCCTAGATACAGATTGATGTCGTTCCCTCGTTGTTTCGGCCCTTCAATTAGCATACTCATGTGAATGTACTTCCTATTCATGCACAACTAGGTGGGAAGGTTGTACATCCACACAAACACATGCCAGGTGCTATGTGTGCTTCTCTGGCTGCCAAACGGATTGACTCCATCGGTGCTTGCGCCCAACACGATATTCCTTGGATCCTTCCCAAATTCTGGGTGTTCGAAGTTCCACGCTTGCCACTGGCTCGCATCCTTTGGGTGACTCAGCATCTTGTCTTTTTTATTTATCTCCGGATCATTTGCGTCATCGTCTCGCTTCTTCTCCTCCCTATACCCGTGCCAACGCAGGAGCTTTGCTACCTTAGGGTCCGCGAAATAGCGCTGCAGACGAGGAGTGATCGCAAAGTACCACACCACTTTTCGAGGAGCTTTCTTTCTCTTCTTGTATTGAGTGACGCCGCACACCGGATATATGGTAGACTCCGCGTGCTCGTCCCGATAAATGATGCAATTGTTCATGCACACATGGTATTTCACGAGCGGTAAATCCAGAGGACACATGATTTTCTTCGCCTCCTTGAAACTGGTCAGGCACTTGTTTCCCTTGGGAAGACGTTCGTGCCAGAATGACATGTTCTCGTCGAAGCATGCATAGGTCATTTTGTGTTTTACCTTCATCTCCAAATCCATGAGCGTTACTTTCACGCGGGTATCCACGGGCCTGCATCCTTCATACAATGGAGTAATCGCGTCTATCTCCAGTTGATCCAGCTTGGCTTTCTCTCGGGCGGCAGCTCTTGTGTTATCCGTCTACTTGAGAAGCAGCTCTTGAATATGAGGGTCCTACACCCAGCCCATCGATGATCAATCGTCATCTGCTCCGCCGGCATCTTCATCTTCATGATCATGCTCTTGTCTGCTCCGGCATCTTCCTCATCATCATGTCTGGCATCTTCTACATGATGACTGTGTACAACATCACCGTCGTGATCATGTCCTGGAGATTCTTCGTCTTCTCGCCCGCCCGATCCGCGCTGGTTGTCTTGCTGCCCTTCCTCATTTCTTGCCCGGCCGCCATGGACGACTTCATAGTCATCTTCATCACCTTGCCACCGATAGCCATCCATGAAACCACGCAAGAGCAGGTGGTCCCGCACCTGCCTGGAATCCGGGTCTGCAATAAGGCTCTTCAGCTTGCATCTTCGACACAGACATCTTATCTCCGTCTCGTTCTTTTGAAGCATCTCGGCCTTCGCGGAGCTCAAAAACCTATTCACGATGCCTTCGGTCATCGTGCGGACCATGGTCGCCTGCGGGGTAGAGCAAAACGATATTTTAGAACCAAGAAAAAATTTGCCATGACTTTCCCTAAAAATAGGACCAAAAAGAATGCATAGTGCCAAAATTCTCACCGAAACGGAAATGAATCAACATTCCGGCAAAATATTGGCAACTATCGCATTTCAAATACCGGTACCTGCAAACACAAACATATATGCAACACCACAAACATATGCAACACCACAAACATACATAGATCTAGGTAGGCCACAAAAAGTGCATGTGCACGTTGTTGGAGCGAGCTAGGGAGAAAAAAAGTAGATCTACAACATGAAGATAGATTTCCCCTTACTTACGTATCAAAAAAGGTAATTTCACCACTTAATTTTGATGAATCTATGGTGCAAATGAGGTGAGGAGGAGGAGGCAGCCGACAAGCTTGGAGAAGGATGTGGAGGGAATGAAGTGGGGAAAGTGAGTGTGTAGGTGTGGCTGTCCAAAATATCTAGCTGGTCCCAGGTTACTAATGGCACACCACCTGGCCGTGCGCCATTAGTAACCCAACATACTAATGGCGCACCACCTGGCCGTGCGCCATTAGTAGTTTTGCAAAAAAGTTAAAAATATATATACATACTAATGGCGCACCGTGGCATAGTGCACCGTTACTAGTTTAAACTAGTAATGGCGCACTATGCCACGGTGCGCCATTAGTAGTTTTTCAAAAAAAAAGAATAAAAAAATACATTAGTGGCGCACTCTGTTGCTGTTGGGCCATTACTAGTTAGAACAACTAATGGTGCACTTAGCCTGGATGCGCCATTAGTATGTTTGGAAAAATGAAAAAAATTGTTACTAGTGGCGCACCTTATGCCCGGTGCGCCATTAGTGTCTTCCACACTAATGCCGCATCACCTGATGGTGCGCCATTAGTATATAGTAGTGGCGCACCTCTTCTTTGGTGCGCCATTAGTGTCAATTTCATCTATAGCCCTTTTCCTAGTAGTGGAATGACATGGTATTTTAATTCCAAAAAATTAAAAATAATATCAGAAACACATGGAACCTTGGATGATGTAATGTCATGCCACCAAGATGATGTGGTAAAAAATTGGCATGTTTGATGAAAGTTTGGAGACACACCCCTCACAAACCGGAGCAACTCACTAGAAGGCTCGTGGTTCCGAGAGGGAACAATACATAGATTCCTCCTATGGCCTTCTATTTTTTTCTATGTGTAACATGCACTACTACAACTGAAATGTGAAATTTTGGAAACTTCTAGGGGTCATTTGACCTTTTAAAGACATTTAAGTGATTTTCTAGCCATTTAATGACCATAATTCAAATTTGAACTCGTCTACATGCAACGCCTAACCAAAACGGTTTGAAAAATCATATTTGTGTACTTGTGTGCGAGTTAATTCCATGTGTAGTAAATTAGAAGGAATTTTCAAACATATTTGTCTCATGACATGGACACATACATATGTATGCATGGAGTGGCATGGCATTTTAATTCCAAAAAATTAAAAAAATATCAGAAAAACATGAAACCTTGGTTGATGTAATGTCATGCCACGAAGATGATGTGGTAAAAAAATTGGCATGTTTGACGAAAGTTTGGAGACACACCCCTCACAAACCGGAGCAACTCACTAGAAGGCTCGTGGTTCCGAGAGGGAACAATGCATGTTTGATGCTGAACGGGAGATAGCTTCCTCTTATGGCCTTCATTTTTTTCTACGTCTAACGTGCACTACGACAAAAGTAATGTGAAATTTTGGAATGTTCTCAGGGTCATTTGCCCTTTTAAAGACATTTAAGTGATTTTCTAGCCATTTAATGACCATAATTCAAATTTGAACTACATCTACAAGCAACGCCTAACAAAAACGGTTTGAAAAATCATATTTATGTATTCATATGCGAGTTAATTCCATGTGCAGTGAATTATAAGGAATTTTCAAACATATTTGTCGCACGACATGGACAGATGCATATGTATGCATGGAGTGACATGGCATTTTAATTCCAAAAAATTTGAAAAATATATCAAAAACACATGAAACCTTGGTTGATGTAATGTCATGCCACTGAAATGATGTGCAGTGAATTAAAATTTCCTTCTAATTTACTGCACATGGAAGCCTTCTAGTGAGTTGCTCCGTTTTGGTTAGGCATTGCATGTAGATGTAGTTCAAATTATAATTACTGTTTGATATGTCTCCAACGTATCTATAATTTTGCATTGCTCCATGCTATATTATCTACTGTTTTGGACATTATTGGGCTTTATTATCCACTTTTATATTATTTTTGGGACTAACTTATTAACCGGAGGCACAGCCCAGAATTGTTTTTTTGCCTGTTTTAGGGTTTCAAAGAAAAGGAATATCAAACGGAGTCCAAACAGAATGAAACCTTCGGGAACGTGATTTTCTCACCGAATACAACTCAGGAGACTTGGACCCTACATCAAGCCAATTAATAGGAGGCCACGAGGTAGGGGGGCGCGCCTGCCCCCCAGGCACGCCCTCCACCCTCGTGGGCCCCTTGTTGCTCCACCGACGTACTTCTTCCTCCTATATATATACCCACGTACCCCCAAACGATCAGAACAGGAGCCAAAACCCTAATTCCACCGCCGTAACTTTTTGTATCAACGAGATCCCATCTTGGCGCTTGTTCCAGAGCTCCGCCGGAGGGGGCATCGATCACGGAGGGCTTCTACATCCACACCATAGCCTCTCCAATGAAGTGTGAGTAGTTTACTTCTGACCTACGAGTCCATAGTTAGTAGCTAGATGGCTTCTTCTCTCTTTTTGGATCTCAATACAATGTTCTCCCCCTCTCTTGTGGAGATCTATTCGATGTAATCTTCTTTTTGCGTTGTGTTTGTTGAGATCTATGAATTGTGGGTTTATGATCAAGTCTATCTATGAATAATATTTGAATCTTCTCTGAATTCTTTAATGTATGATTGGTTATATTTGCAAGTCTCTTCGAATTATCAGTTTGGTTTGGCCTACTAGATTGATCTTTCTTGCAATGGGAGAAGTGCTTAGCTTTGGGTTCAATCTTGTGGTGTCCTCTCCTGGTGACAGTAAGGGCAGAAAGGCACGTATTGCATTGTTGCCATCGAGGATAACAAGATGGGGTTTTCTTCATATTGCATGAGTCTATCCCTCTACATCATGTCATCTTGCTTAAGGCGTTACTCTGTTTTTAACTTAATACTCTAGATGCATGCTGGATAGCGGTCGATGAGTGGAGTAATAGTAGTAGATGCAGGCAGGAGTCGGTCAACTTGTCTCGGACGTGATGCCTATATACATGATTATACCTAGATATTCTCATAACTATCCTCAATTCTGTCAATTGCTCAACAGTAATTTGTTCACCTACCGTAGAATACTTATGCTCTCAAGGGAAGCCACTAGTGAAACCTATGGCCCCCGAGTCTATCTTTATCATATTAATATCCTACTACTTAGTTATTTACTTTTCCTTTATTTTACTTTGCATCTTTATCATAAAAATACCAAAAATATTATCTTATCATATCTATCAGATCTCACTCTCGTAAGTGGCCCTATAGGGATTGACAACCCCTATTTGTGTTGGTTGCAAGGATTTATTTGTTTTGTGCAGGTGCGAGGGACTCGCGCGTAGCCTCCTACTGTATTTATACCTTGGTTCTCAAAAACTGAGAGAAATACTTACGCTACTTTGCTGCATCATCCCTTCCTCTTCGGGGAAAACTAATGCAGTGCTAAAAGAGGTAGGAAGAAGGATTTCTGGCGCCGTTGCCGGGAGGTCTACGCAAAAGTCAACATAGCAAGTACCCATCACATACCCTTATCTCCCGCGTTACATTATTTGCCATTTGCCTCTCGTTTTCCTCTCCCCCCAATTCACCCTTGCCATTTTATTCGCCCTCTCTCTCTCCCTATCCTCCCTCTCTTGCTCTATTTGCCCCTTTTTGTCCGCTTGCTTTTTGTTTGCTTGTGTGTTAGTTTGCTTGCTTGTCGCTATGGCTAGTCCCTTATCTTCTCTGTTGTCTCCTGAGAATGAAATTCTAAATTTTAAGCAAATGGAGGTTGAAAATCTAAAAGATGCTTGGTATAGAATTTGCAATGCTCAAAATAAATCTGCTAGTAAGAAATCTACTACCATTCTCCTTCGCAATTTTTATGTAGGCATTACTCCTTGGCACCGTTATGTTCTTGATACTATTACCGGAGGGAATTTTTTGGGTAGCCATCATTTTGATTCTTATAATGCTATGTTAGATTTATTTGGCTGCCCCCTCTTTTGGTTAATGGAACTATATTAACTTTAGAGCATGTAATGAGAAGGCTTGAAATTATTGAAAATAAGGTTGCTACCGTAGAGTTAATTGAAAATTTGGATAAAAAGATCCATAGCCGAATCTCTCAATATGGATCTAAAGTAGGAGTTACTTTGAAAGATATTAAAGAAAAGGAACCCATAGTTAATGAGAAAATAAATCGCGATTCTGTTAGGATCGATAAACTTGAGAATATTATTGCTAATTTGGGAATTGCTTTTTATTCCATAAAGAGTACTCCAAGTTCCTCCACTAAAGTTGCCAAGCTTATGTATGTTCCTAAAAATAAGAGTGAATCATCTAGTAAGGAAAATGTGGATCTTAAATCTATAAGTGTTCATCCCAATCTTTTTGATATCATTAAGGAACCATTTGTTACAAATGAATTTTTCGATCTTGTGCCTAAAAGTTTGATAATTAATAAAAAGAAAGAAACTCCTAAAGATGGTAGATGCCCCATTAAAGAATTGCCTACCAAAGATGGCAATACCTAGATCTATTCTTGCTTGTTATGCCTAGCTAGGGGCGTTAAACGATAGCGCTTGTTGGGAGGCAACCCAATTTTATTTTTATTCCTTGCTTTTTGATCCTGTTTAGTAATAAATAAATTATTTAGCCTCTGTTTTGGTTGTGTTTTTTGTGTTCAATTAGTGTTTGTGCCAAGTAGAACCGTTGGGAAGACATGGGGAAAGTCTTGTTGAACTTGCTGTAAAAAACAGAAACTTTAGTGCTCACGAGAACTGCTGTCATTTTTATTTGGAAAGTGATATTTAGTTAATTCTTTTTGAAGATGATTAATATATAAATTCCTCACGTCCAGAAATTTATTTTAAAATTTGTGGGTTCAATATCTTGCGCTAGCTACAAATTACTACAGACTGTTCTGTTTTTGACAGATTCTGTTTTGCGTGTGTTGTTTGCTTATTTTGACGAATCTATGGCTAGTAAAATAGTTTATTAACCATAGAGAAGTTGGAATAAAGTAGGTATAACACCCATATAAATAAATAATGAGTTCATTACAGTACCTTGAAGTGTTCTTTTGTTTTCTTTCGCTAACGAAGCTCACGAGATTTTCTACTTTAAGTTTTGTGTTTTGAAGTTTTCAAGTTTTGGGTAAAGATTTGATGGATTATGGAACAAGGAGTGGCAAGAGCCTAAGATTGGGGATGCCCATGGAACCCCCAAGATAATCTAAGGACACCTAAAAGCCAAATCTTGGGGATGCCCATGGAACCCTCTTTCGTCTACTTCTATGAGTAACTTTACTTGGAGCTATATTTTTATTCGCCACATGATATGTGTTTTACTTGGAGCGTCTTGTATGATTTGAGTATTTTCTTTTTAGTTTACCACAATCATCCTTGCTGTACACATCTTTTGAGAAAGCCATACATGATTTGGAATTTGTTAGAATACTCTATGTGCTTCGCTTATATCTTTTGAGTTATATAATTTTGCTCTAGTGCTTCACTTATATCTTTTAGAGCACGGTGGTGGATTTGTTTTATAGAAACTATTGATCTCTCATGCTTCACTTATATTATTTTGAGAGTCTTAATAGCATGGTAATTTGCTTAAAATCCTAATATGCTTGGTATGCAAGATTAATAATAAAACTTTCTTATGAGTGTGTTGAATACTAAGAGAAGTTTGATGCTTGATGATTGTTTTGAGACATGGAGGTAATAATATCAAAGTCGTGCTAGTTGAGTAGTTGTGAAATTGAGAAATACTTGTGCTGAGGTTTGCAAGTCCCGTAGCATGCATGTATGGTAAACGTTATGCAACAAATTTTAAACATGAGGTGTTATTTGATTGTCTTCCTTATGAGTGGCGGTCGGGGACGAGCGATGGTCTTTTCCTACCAATCTATCCCCCTAGGAGCATGCGCATAGTACAGAGGTTTTTGATGACTTGTAGATTTTTGCAATAAGTATGTGAGTTCTTTATGACTAATGTTGAGTCCATGGATTATACGCACTCTCACCCTTCCATCCTTGCTAGCCTCTTCGGTACCGTGCATTGCCCTTTCTCACATTGAGAGTTGGCGCAAACTTCACCGGTGCATCCAAACCCCGTGATATGATACGCTCTTTTACACATAACCCTCCTTATATCTTCCTCAAAACAGCCACCATACCTACCTATTATGGCATTTCCATGGCCATTCCGAGATATATTGCCATGCAACTTTCCATCATTCCGTTCATCATGACAGATTCATCATTGTCATATTGCTTAGCATGATCATGTAGTTGACATAGTATTTGTGGTAAAGCCACCATTCATAATCCTTTCGTACATGTCACTCTTGGTTCATTGCATATCCCGGTACACCGCCGGATTCATATAGAGTCATCTTTGTTCTAGTATCGAGTTGTAATCATTGAGTTGTAAACAAATAAAAGTGTGATGATCATCATTTTCTAGAGCATTGTCCCAAGTGAGGAATAAAAAAAAGAGGAAAGGCCATAAAAAAAGAGAAGGCCCAAAAAAAGAGAAAGGCCATAAAAAGGATAAAAGGCCCAAAAAAGGAGAAAAAATGAGAGAAAAAGAGAGAAGGGACAATGTTACTATCCTTTGCCACACTTGTGCTTCAAAGTAGCACCATGATCTTCATAGTAGAGAGTCTCTCATGTTATCACTTTCATATACTAGTGGGAATTTTTCATTATAGAACTTGGCTTGTATATTCCAACAATGGGCCTCCTCAAGTGCCCTAGGTCTTCGTGAACAAGCAAGTTGGATGCACACCCACTAGTTTCTTTTGTTAAGCTTTCATACATTTATAGCTCTAGTGCATCCGTTGCATGGCAATCCCTACTCCTTGCATTAACATCAATCGGTGGGTGTCACACCCTAGCCAGTTCAAGCATTAGAGTGTGCATCATGTTTAAATTTATCTTAAATTTGAAATGGGAATGACAGAACCCCCAGCACCCCCCGTGGAACAACTAGGGTTTACTAAAAACTTTTTCAATGAACCTAAAATGCCCTTCTAAAAAGCCCACCCTTTTTGTTTTGGGTTAAAACCTTTGACAAAAATGGTGCACATTTTTCTAGGACATCTTAAGGTCATTGGATTAATTCTTATAGTATTTGCATTTGGGCAGTTAAATGCTATAAAATATTTTAAATGATCAAATAATCATAAACCAAAATGTTTGCTGTTGGATATATTCTAAGAAGTAGCCATGATTAATTTTATGATTTATGGAAATGCCCTGGCATTTTTAATAAAGCCCTGGAGTTACAGAAATAATAGAATAAATAAAAAACAGAAAAGGAGAGAGAGAAGAAACTCACCTGGCGCAGCCCATCGACCCCACCGGCTCGGCCCAGTCCACTGGCACCTGCCAGTCGTCCTCCTCCTCCCGCTAGGAGGACGAGAAGCGCGTGGCCGGCGCCCGCGGCCACATGCCGGCCACCTCCTGCTTCCGCCGACGCCCTAGACGCGCCTATGAGTGCCACGCACTCCCCCACGCCCCCCTCTCTTTCTCCCCACTCTCCCCGTGGCCTCTTCCCCTCTCTGGCTCTCTCCCCCTTTCCGGCTGAGCGCAACCGTCGCCGCCAACAAGCACCAGCACAGCCACCGCCGTCCACTCGCTGCCTCGCCGTGCCAATAAGCACCGCCGTCGTCCGCTGCTTCGCCTCGACCTATCCCCGTGCGCTCACTCACCCCGGAGACACTGCACCGAGCTCGTCTTCAACCTCGGTCGCCGGAGATCCCCCTCGCCGCCCCGCTCGCTCCAACCCTTCCCCAAGCTCGCCGTTCACTTCCCTGCAACCGCTGTGAGCTCCGCCACCGTTTCCCCCTCTCCTCGCGTCCGCGTTCTCTAACCACCACGGCCATCGAAGCCGAAGCTCGCCGCCGCCACCGCACGTCGCCGTCATGGCCACAGCAACGTTGGGTCGCGACCGAGCACGCCTTCATCTTCCACGCACTCACAGGAGCCCGTAGCACCCCCGCACGCCCCTCGCCGCGCCTGCTAACGACTAGTTCAGCCTCACCCGAGCTCCGGCCGCCGCCAAGGTCGACGCCGGCGACGTTTCCGGCCACCCCAGCTCCACCTCCTGCCACCACTCGACGTGGCTCACTCCCCGCAACACGTAGATGTTCTCCGCTGTCCTTGTGGTCGCCGGAGTGCAAAACCCGAGCCCTCCGCCGCGTCTGGCCTCGCCGGCGGCTAAACGCCAGCGAGTTTGACTCTGTTTGACCCCGTGTGGGCCCAAGTTGACCTCCCCCCTGAGTCTATGACAGGTGGGGCCGGCCTGCTAATTAGTTTAGGATTAGTTTTAACTAATTTTAATTATTTTAGTCACTGACATGTGGCCCAGACCCCACTGATAGTTAATTAGCACTAATATAATTTTGATAATTAGTTGAGACACTGACAGACAGGGCCCACCAGTCAGGTTTGACCTGGCCGACCTAGTTGACCCGCTGACGTCACACCTATGTCATGCTGACGCATTAATTCAATTACTAGAATTATTCTTATATAGGAAATTCTAGAAAATAGCCAAAACTTCTAAAAATCATAGAAAATCAACCATAGCTCCAAATCAAACAATTTATATATGAAAAATGATCAAAAAAATTCAATCTATCCATCTATAATGGTTTCATGCATGACAAAACAAGTTAACCTTGCTGTTTAAGCAGAATAAGATTATACACTAATAAGGCTATGTTAAATGAGCTAACATTTGAATCTTTGATTCAAATGAGCTCATTCCTTTATGTTTTAGCTTGCATTAGGCCAAGACACTTTCATTTTGCCATGTCATAGCATGCATCATATTGTTGCATATTGTCATGTGTTGATCATGTTCGGTGTGTCTTTCGTGGTAGGTTCTGCCTCCGAGGATAACCCCGAGTATCCGTCTGAAGGGCAATACCCTACTACCACTACAATAGGCAAGCAACCCATTGATCATTCCGATACAAACCCATGTTCTCGCTTCTGCTCTTGTTTACTTCATTAAGACAACACGATTCAAACTGCTATGTGCTATGGTAGTTGAACCCTTATCCTCTGCATGACCTGTCATTGCCACAGTAACTAGATGAAACCCACTAGCATGTGTAGGAGTTGATTGAGCCATGTTTGTGTTTCCTACCTTGCTATGCCTGCTATGCTTAGAGTTGTGTCAGGTCTGGTTCATCTGGGTGATGGGCTAGAGTGAAATGATTATGTCGGTAATGTGAGGGATGTGTTGAACATGTTTTGGTAAAGGTATCGATGAGAGGCCATGTAGGAGTACATGGTGGGTTGTTTCATTGAGGCCGTCCATAAGAACTGAGATCTGTATGTGTGATTTTAAGAATCAGCTACTACCATGCATTGGGATCCTTAATTGACCCTCTCGGCTTCTTAATCATCCTAGTACTCTGTACCGGAGTTGCAATTAGTTTCTGGTGTTTGTAGGTTATGTGTTGGCGGCCGTGCGTAGCGCTGACCCTAGGGGTGGGCTATGTTGCGGTAGATACACCGTGGCACGGTGTACCGAGTCACCCGTTTGGTGTCTCGGGAACCCTGTTCACATCGTTCGGGGCCGTATGTGGAAACCTCGGCCGGACTCCCTGCGGATGGAACCTGGATAGGCGATAAACCTGGACTATAGGCTTGAGTGCTTAGGTAGGCCGTGGCCGACACCCTCGTTGGGCTTCCGCTTGAAGGTTGCCGAGTACATGTCGTGTAAACGGCGGTAAGTGGTGAAAGCGTGTATGAAGAAGTACACCCCTGTAGGGTATAAACTATTCGAATAGCCGTGTCCGCGGTAAAGGACTACTTGGTTGCCTATACAGTTCATAGACAAGCTAATGGATACTACTAAAAGACTCAAGATAAGTGTGAGTACCGAGGATGGCCCTCTCGTAGGATGACGAGGGAGGATCCCCGATGGAGTATTGCGTTGGTGATTAGTGGACTCGTGTGCGAAAAACTATTTTACTAGTGGAGTTCCGTAGGATAGCTTAGCCAAGAGTCAAAGCTGGCTTGCTGCAATAACTCCACCACCTTCTTGAGAATGAGCATGTATAGTAGGTTCTGATGTAAGACTTCCTGAGTACCTTTGTACTCATGTTTGCTTAATTACTGTTTTCAGACGACAACACCCCCCCTCTGATGGGTTTTATGTAGACCTTGATGTCGACGAGTGACTAGCCACCCAGGTGGTGATCCTGGCCATGGGGGGCCCTATGTAGATAGACAAGCTTCGAGAAGCCTTCTTGCTTTCTAGTGTCTGTACTCAGACTATTTGCTTCCGCATGTGCTTGTATGCTTGTATGACTTGAGTGTTGGGTCATGTGACCCCTACCTGTATGAACATGTTATGTATGGCTCTATGGAGCCTTTAAATAAAGTACTTGAGTTCTAGAGTTTTGTTGTGATGCCATGTTGTATTTACTCATATCGGGCATATTGTTTGTATGATTGAAATGCTTGGTATGAGTGGGATCCGACAATCTAGTTGTTTATCCTTGGCAGCCTTTCTTATGGGGAAATGTAGTCTAGTGTTTCTCGAGCCATAGTAGTCTGCTACAGCCCGGTTCACCGGAGTCCTGCTAGCCCAGCACTACTGCTCAGGACACTTGACTGGCCGGCATGTGTTTCACTTCGTTCCTATGTCTGTTCCTTCGGGGAAATGTCACGCGGTGACATCCGGAGCCCTGCCTAGCCTGCTACAGCCCGGGTTCCCCGGAGTCCTGTTAGCCCAGTGCTACATCCCAGATTCACTCGCTGATGACCGACATGCTCGATGTGATTCATGTATGCCTGTCTCCATAGGTCTGCGCTACTTTGGGTTCACGACTAACCATGTCGGCCCGGGTTCTCTGTCATATGGATGCTAGCGACACTATCATATACGTGAGCCAAAAGGCGCAAACGGTCCCGGGCCATGGTAAGGCGACACCCGTGGGAATACCGTGCGTGAGGCCGCAATGTGATATGAGGTGTTATCGGCTAGATCGATATGACTTGGAATCGGGGTCCTGACAGCGTTGGTATCAGAGCCGAACTGCCTGTAGGTTCGTTGAGCCAAACTGGTCGATGTCGAATCTTGAAATGCTTTAGTTATATGTAGGGGAATTGACTGTGGGAGGGAACGTAAGGCTCTTTTACTTCTTTACCTTATGCCCTCTGATCTGAGTCATTCTCTTCTCATTCAACATGGGTTAAGGACTAGGCTCTCTTCTTCTATCAGGTTCACGTGTTACTAATCCGTAGTAGCTTATAGGATTGTTGTTACAAGCCTCAGTACAGTTTATACTACTTTTAGTATGTTGTCAGTTGAATCAGAACCTTGATATGATGTTGTTGAGTGGTATTGCAAACTGTTGTGGATGACTAAAATCCTTTTCTGAGCATTTACAGCTGTTATGCTGTCCAATTTTCCCTAGAAATTCTAATGCCTTTGCATTGTGGTTGTGCTTTCAGATGGCCACTCGTGCTCAAAACCAAGTGGTTCGCCTGACCTGGTGCCTTGATGTGCCCAGTCATACTGCTATGTTAGTTCGGGTAATGATCGAGACAGGTTACCGTTGGTATCCCGAATACACTGTCGAAGAGCAATTCCAAGATTTCAACCAGAGCCAGTACCTCTGTACCGTCAGGATATATCCCTCTTATCCTGGAGCCACTGAGCCCCTTCACTGTTCCTATGGACTCGAGGTTACTGTTGAGATGGCTGTGCAGGATGCTGCCTATTCCATGATGACCATCATGCGAGTCCGGACTGGCCTACTTCGGAACACCGACTTCCGTTATATGCCAGCTTCACTTCCGGGAGCGCAAGGGTATCTCCAGGCTATCTATGTTGATCCCACACATGAGGAGTCACTACTCCGCACCACTGCCGAGATGCTCGAGAATAAGGACTGCGAAAATTGGGCCTTGTGTATGGAAATTTTTAACACTCGTGCTGATCACTGGGCCACTTTGACTCGGTTTGCACCGGCGGTACAAGCAGGATACATGGATCTGAGGGATCTGTACCCTGTATGGTCTGGATTGCCGGATTGTATGGAGTGGCGTGATGTGGGAGGCATCACCCCACCTCGTGGTCCCCGTCTGCCACCACCTGTGGGACCAAGGCCACATCCGAGTCCCTTTGGTCCGCAGGTTCCGCAGGACCGTCTGTTCCCAGATGATCATGTTCCACTTCCAGGTTTTGGTGGCGACTTCTATGAGGATTACTACGGAGCCGTCTGAGCTAGTAGTAGTTTCACTAGTATTGTAGTAGTTGTATCTCCACTGTCCTGCGTGACTTGTGGAATATGACTTAGGAGTAATCAATTCCGGAGGAGTAGACAAATAATGTATAGGAGCTTGGAATGCCTCCGATGAGATGTAATGTCTTTCACCGTAGTTGTACTCTAGCCTGGGCTTGTACTAAACTATGTACGGTGTGTATGACCAATGGTATATATATGGCAGTTTCTATATTACCATGTCGTGCAATGAACATGCATTCCGTGTTATCCATTACATTCTGCACTTCCTTGCTAAGTTTGTGCCATCCTTATCTAAACCGTTGTCTTGTTTTCTCCTAGGATGGTCAACACCCGCAGCAACCCTGCTGCCCTGGAGCAGGGGGAAGCCAGTGCAGCTAGGGGTGAAAATCTGCCTCACCCGCCTTCTCTGGCCGAAGTGATGCTGGAGGCGGAAAGAAACAAGCGTGAGACTAACCACCTGTTAGAGCGGACTGAGGAGAACACTGCACGCCATCAGTGAAATGACTTGGTGTCAATCAATGACTTTATCAAGCTGTACCCACCAAAGTTTAACCATTTCGTCGAGCCTCTCGACGCGGATGACTAGCTTCGCAGCATCACCCACAAGCTACGTTCTGCCAGTGTAGCCAAAACTGACAAGGTTACTTATGCTGCCTATCACCTCGAAGGCCCTGCTAGCCTCTGGTGGGAAAACTTTGAAGCTATGCGCCCGGTCGGCCAAATCACTACTTGGGCTGAATTCAGTGAGGCTTTCCGTGAGCATCACATTCCGGAAGGTCTCATGGATCACAAGAGGGAGGAGTTCTGCAATTTCACCCAAGGAAGACTGACTGTGGATGCATATAGTCGTGAATTTGGGAATCTAGCACGATATGCTCCTGAAGAAGTATCTACCGACGCTAAGAAGCAGGCAAGGTTCCGCAAGGGACTTAGCCCTGAGCTTCGCCGCGATCTTCGTCTGCACGAGTGCACTTCCTTTCAGAAGTTGGTCAATAAAGCCATCAGTGCTGAGTCTGGCCAGTCTGACTATGACGCTTCACGCAAGCACTCTCGTGATTTTGGCTCTTCATCCGGCTCTGGATCTCAGAAGTGCCGGGTGTGGATTCCAAGCATGGCACTGCCACCCAGGTTCATTCCGAGGCCATCCTTTGAGGCGCCTCGTCCGAACCGGCAGTTTGCACCGCCCAAGCCCTATGGTGGCCCCGCTGCTAATGCTGCTCCATGTCCCAATGTGGTGACGTGTTTCAAGTGTGGAGAGCTGGGTCAGTATAGCTGAGAGTGTCCCCAGAACAACAACTCCAATCAATCTGGAAAGTCCGTTGACCATGGTAAGCCAGCGGGAAAGACATTCTACGCCAAGCCGGTCACCACTGCACGTCGCCATATCAACTATGTCTCAGCCGAGGAGGCTCACGAGGATCCTAACGTCGTCCTTGGTACACTCCTTGTTAACTGCCATCCGACATCTGTTCTTTTTGATACTGGAGCATCTCATTCATTCATATCCGAGAACTATGCTCGATTGCATAACACGACATTCTGTGACATGCCCACTTCCATGGTAATTCAAACTCCAGGTTCCAAATGGCAAACTTCTAGAGTAAGCCATGGGAACGAAATTCTTGTCGATAGACTTGTCTTCTTTGCATCCTTAATAGCTCTCAAGTCCTCGGACATAAACATCATCTTGGGTATGGACTGGATGTCAGCTAATTATGCTAAGATTGATTGTGCCACTAGAACCGTTCAACTTACTCATCCATCGGGCAAGACAGTCAATGTCTTAACTCGAGTGGCCAAGCGCCAACTTTACTCCCTAAATGCCAACCCCCTTCCAGACCTTGAGGATGTTCCGGTAGTCCGGGACTTCCCGGATGTCTTTCCAGAAGAACTACCAGGTGTTCCACCTGACAGGGATGTCGAGTTCGTGATAGACCTTGTTCCAGGAACCGTTCCAATTTTTAGGAGACCCTATAAGATGGCACCCTTAGAACTAGCCGAGCTTAAGAACCAACTCGATGAGTCCTTGTAAAAGGGTTTCATCCATCCTAGTTCCTATCCTTGGGCTTGCCCTGTCCTCTTCATCAAAAATAAGGATGGAACAGATCGGATGGTTGTAGATTACCAACCTGTCAACTTGGTCACTATCAAGAACAAGTATCCGCTTCCCAGGATCAACGATCTGTATGATCAGCTTGCTGGATCCTCAGTCTGTTCCAAGATGGATTTGAGGTTGGGCTACCATCAAATCAAAATCAGAAATGGGGAGATTCCCAAAACGGCCTTTGTTACTCGTTATGGCCAATACAAGTACACCGTTATGTCCTTCAGTTTAACCAATGCCCCAGCCACCTTCTCACGATTAATGAACTCGGTTTTCATGGAGTATTTGGATAAACTCGTCTTAGTTTACCTCGATGACATACTCATCTACTCCAAGAATGAAGAGGAACATGCCGAACATCTAAGGCGAGTATTGCCGAAACTTCGAGAGCATCGCCTTTATGCCAAATTCTCCAAGTGTGAATTTTGGTTGCCAGAAGTGACCTATTTAGGCCATGTAATCTTTGGTAAGGGTATTGCTGTCAATCCTGAGCGAGTTCAAGCCGTCCTTGATTGGACTCCACCTGAGACGGTCAAGCAAGTTCGGAGCTTCCTTGGCTTAGCAAGCTATTGCCGCCGCTTCATCGAGAATTTCTCCAAGGTTGCTAAACCTCTAACTGAACTCCTCAAGAAAGATAAAAAGTTCGAGTGGACCCCACAGTGTGAGTTCAGCTTTCAGGAACTGAAAAGACGCCTGACATCTGCTCCCGTACTGGTACCACCAGATTTCTCCAAGGACTTTATTATCTATTGAGACGCCTCACGACAAGGACTAGGTTTCATACTCATGCAAGACCGTCAAGTAATTGCCTATGCTTCACGGCAATTACACCCACATGAGGAAAACTATCCCACACATGATCTAGAGCTTGCAGATGTAGTCCATGCACACAAAACTTGGTGACATTACCTCCTCGGTAATCGTTGCGAGATCTTCACCGATCACCAAAGCTTGAAATATATCTTCACCCAACCGGATTTGAATCTTAGGCAACGACATTGGGTCGAGTTGATCTCGGATTACGACTTAGGAATAACTTACACCTCGGGCAGAGCCAATGTCATGGTTGATGCACTAAGTCGTAAGTCCTATTGTAACAATCTGATGTTACAACAAAGTCAACCACTTCTCCATAAGGAATTTCATAAGCTTAATCTTCACATTGTTCCTCGAGGATTCCTATCCACCCTGGTGGCGAAGCCTAACCTTATGGATCAGATCATAACCGCCCAGCGGTATGATAAGGTCATATCCCGGATTAAGGAAAACATTGCTAGCAGAGTTGCTAAATGTTTTTCCATGGATGAGCGGGGTGTTGTCTTCTTCGAAAACCGCTTGGTGGTTCCCAAGAAACAACATCTACACCAGTTGATTCTTAAGGAAGCTCATGAATCCCCACTCACCATTCATCCCGGTAGTACTAAAATGTATCAAGACCTACGCCAGAGGTTTTGGTGGACTAGGATGAAGAGAGAAATCGCTCAATACATTGCTAATTGTGACGTTTGTCGTCGTGTTAAAGCAGAGCATCAATGACCTGCTGGCACCCTTCAACCTTTGGCTATTCCTGAGTGGAAATGGGATAAAATCAGTATGGATTTCATTACTGGGTTTCCCAGGACCAAGAGAGGGAAGAATGCCATCTTCGTCGTGATCGACCGTCTTTCCAAAGTAGCCCATTTCCTACCTGTTCGCGAGAGTATCACCGCTAGCCAGCTAGCTGATTTATACATCTCCCGAATAGTGTCTCTTCATGGTGTCCCATTCGAAATTAACTCAGACTGTGGGAGTCTCTTCACCTCTCGATTTTGGGAAAGTTTCCAAAATGCTATGGGAACTCGTCTCTCTTTTAGCACCGCCTTCTATCCTCAATCAAGTGGTCAAGTAGAGCGAGTCAATCAAATTCTGGAAGATATGCTCCGAGCTTCTGTCCTCTCGTTCGGAATGGGTTGGGAGAAATGCCTTCCATTCGCGGAGTTTGCTTATAACAATTGTTATCAAGCTAGCTTGGGCAAAGCTCCTTTCAAAGTTCTCTATGGATGAAAATGTCGAACGCCTCTTAACTGGTCAGAAACCGGGGAAAGACAACTCTTTGGCCCAGATATGATTCAGGAAGTAGAAGAGCAGGTTCGCGTTATTCGTGAGAAATTGAAAACATCCCAATCTCGTCAAAAGAGCCAATATGATCGTAAACATAAGCTCATGACTTATGAGGTCGGCCAGAAGGCTTACCTTCGGGTTACTCCGTTAAAAGGAACCCATCGTTTCGGTATCAAAGGCAAATTGGCTCCTCGTTACATCAGACCCTTTCGCATTCTTTCCAAACGAGGAGAAGTTGCCTACCAATTGGAATTACCTTCGCATCTTTCCAGAGTCCACGATGTCTTCCACGTTTCACAACTCAGGCGTTGCTTCGCGGATCCTGTCCGTGGAGTGGACCACGAGACGCTTGATCTACAAGATAACCTCTCATATCGGGAATATCCTGTTCGTATCCTTGATCAAGCCGAGCGTACAACTCGACGCCATAATATCAAGTTTCTCAAGGTTCAATGGTCACACCATTCCGAAAAGGAAGCCACTTGGGAAAGGGAAGATCGTCTTCGACTCGAGTACCCCACCTTCTTCCTGGAGGATCCTAAATCTCGGGACAAGATTCTTTTGAGTGGGGGTGAGTTGTCACACCCTAGCCAGTTCAAGCATTAGAGTGTGCATCATGTTTAAATTTATCTTAAATTTGAAATGGGGATGACAAAACCCCCAGCACCCCCCTGAAACAACTAGGGTTTACTAAAAACTTTTTCAGTGAACCTGAAATGCCCTTCTAAAAAGCCCACCCTTTTTGTTTTGGGTTAAAACCTTTGACAAAAATGGTGCACATTTTTCTAGGACATCTTAAGGTCATTGGATTAATTCTTAGAGTTTGACTCTGTTTGACCCCGTGTGGGCCCAGGTTGACCTCCCCCCTGAGTCTATGAAAGGTGGGGCCGGCCTGCTAATTAGTTTAGTATTATTTTTAACTAATTTTAATTAGTTTAGTCATTGACATGTGGGCCCAGGACCCACTGACAATTAATTAGCACTAATATAATTCTGATAATTAGCTGAGACACTGACAGATAGGGCCCACCAGTCAGGTTTGACCTGGCCGACCCAGTTGACCCACTGACGTCACACCTATGCCATGCTGACGCATTAATTCAGTTACTGGAATTATTCTTATATAGATAAATTCCAGAAAATAGCCAAAACTTCTAAAAATCATAGAAAATCAACCATAGCTCCAAATCAAACAAGTTATATATGAAAAATGATTAGAAAAATTCAATCTATCCATCTGTAATGGTTTCATGCATGACAAAAAAAGTTAACCTTGCTGTTTAAGCAGAATAAGATAATACACTAATAAGGCTATGTTAAATGAGCTAACATTTGAATCTTTGATTCAAATGAGCTCATTCCTTTCTGTTTTAGCTTGCATTAGGCCAAGACACTTTCATTTTGCCATGTCATAGCATGCATCATATTGTTGCATATTGTCATGTGTTGATCATGTTCGGTGTGTCTTTCGTGGTAGATTCTGCCTCCGAGGATAACCCCGAGTATCCGTCTGAAGGGCAGTACCCTACTACCACTACAACAGGCAAGCAACCCATTGATCATTCCGATACAAACCCATGTTCTCGCTTCTGCTCCTGTTTACTGCATTAAGACAACACGATTCAAACTGCTGTGTGCTACGGTAGTTGAACCCTTATCCTCTGCATGACCTGTCATTGCCACAGTAACTAGATGAAACCCACTAGCATGTGTAGGAGTTGATTGAGCCATGTTTGTGTTTCCTACCTTGCTATGCCTGCTATGCTTAGAGTTGTGTCAGGTCTGGTTCATCTGGGTGATGGGCTAGAGTGAAATGATTATGTCGGTAATGTGAGGGATGTGTTGAACATGTTTTGGTAAAGGTATCGATGAGAGGCCATGTAGGAGTACATGGTAGGTTGTTTCTTGAGGCCGTCCATAAGAACTGAGATCTATATGTGTGATTTTGAGAATCAGCTACTACCATGCATTGGGATCCTTAATTGACCCTCTCGGCTTCTTAATCATCCTAGTACTCTGTCCAGGAGTTGCAATTAGTTTCTGGTGTTTGTAGGTTATGTGTTGGCGGCCGTGCGTAGCACTGACAGTAGGGGTGGGCTATGTTGCGGTAGATACACCGTGGCATGGTGTACCGAGTCACCCGTTTGGTGTCTGGGGAACCCTGTTCACATCGTTCGGGGCCATATGTGGAAACCTCGGCCGGACTCCCTGCGGATATAACTTGGATAGACGATAAACCTGGACTAGAGGCTTGAGTGCTTAGGTAGGCCGTGGTCAACACCCTCGTTGGGCTTCCGCTTGAAGGTTGCCGAGTACATGTCGTGTAAACGACGGTAAGTGGTGAAAGCGTGTATGAAGAAGTACACCCCTGCAGGGTATAAACTATTCGAATAGCCGCGTCCGCGGTAAAGGACTACTTGGTTGCCTATATAGTTCATAGACAAGATAATGGATACTATTAAAAGACTCAAGATAAGTGTGAGTACCGAGTATGACCCTCTCGTAGGATGACAAGGGAGGATCCCCGGTGGAGTATTGTGTTGGTGAGTAGTGAACTCGTGTGCGAAAAACTATTTTACTAGTGGAGTTCCGTAGGATATCTTAGCCAAGAGTCAAAGCTGCCTTGCTGCAATAACTCCACCACCTTCTTGAGAATGAGCATGTATAGTAGGTTCTGATGTAAGACTTGCTGAGTACCTTTGTACTCATGTTTGCTTAATTACTGTTTTCAGACGACAACACCGCCCCCTCCGATGGGTTTTATGTAGACCTTGATGTCGACGAGTGACTAGCCACCCAGGTGATGATCCTGGCCATGGAGGGCCCTATGTAGATAGACAGGCTTCGAGAAGCCTATTGGGGAACGTAGTAATTTCAAAAAATTTCCTACGCACACCCAAGATCATGGTGATGCATAGAAACGAGAGGGGAGAGTGTGATCTACGTACCCTTGTAGACCGACAGCGGAAGCATTAGCACAACGCGGTTGATGTAGTCGTCCGTCTTCACGGCCCGACCAATCAAGCACCGAAACTACGGCACCTCCGAGTTCTAGCACACGTTCAGCTCGATGACGATCCCCGGACTCCGATCCAGCAAAGTGTCGGGGAAGAGTTCCGTCAGCACGACGGTGTGGTGACGATCTTGATGTACTACCGTCGCAGGTCTTCGCCTAAGCACTGCTACAATATTATCGAGGATTATGGTGGAAGGGGCACCGCACACGGCTAAGAATATGATCACGTGGATCAACTTGTGTCTATGGGGTGCCCCCTGCCCCCCTATATAAAGGAGCAAGGGGGAGTGCGGCCGGCCAGGAGGAGGGCGCGCCAGGAGGAGTCCTACTCCCACCGGGAGTAGGATTCCCCCCTTTCCTAGTTGGAATAGGATTCGGGAGGGGGAAAGAGGAGAGAGAGAAGGAAGGGGGGCGCCGCCCCCCTCTCCTTATACTATTCGGACTAGCGGGGAGGGGCGCGCGGCCCAGCCCTGGTCACCTCTCCTCTCTTCCACTAAAGCCCACTAAGGCCCATATACCTCCCGGGGGGTTCCGGTAACCTCCCGGTACTCTGGTAAAATCCCGATTTCACCCGGAACACTTCCGATATCCAAATATAGGCTTCCAATATATCAATCTTTATGTCTCGACCATTTCGAGACTCCTCGTCATGTCCGTGATCACATCCGGGACTCCGAACAAACTTCGGTACATCAAAATGCATAAACTCATAATATAACTGTCATCGAAACCTTAAGCGTGCGGACCCTACGGGTTCGAGAACAATGTAGACATGACGGAGACACGTCTCCTGTCAATAACCAATAGCGGAACCTGGATGCTCATATTGGCTCCTACATATTCTACGAAGATCTTTATCGGTCAGACCGCATAACAACATACGTTGTTCCCTTTGTCATCGGTATGTTACTTGCCCGAGATTCGATCGTCGTTATCTCAATACCTAGTTCAATCTCGTTACCGGCAAGTCTCTTTACTCGTTTCGTAATACATCATCTCACAACTAACTCATTAGTTCCAATGCTTGCAAGGCTTATGTGATGTGCATTACCGAGAGGGCCTAGAGATACCTCTCCGACAATCGGAGTGACAAATCCTAATCTCGAAATACGCCAACCCAACATTTACCTTTGGAGACACCTGTAGAGCTACTTTATAATCACCCAGTTACGTTGTGACGTTTGGTAGCACACAAAGTGTTCCTTCGGTAAACGGGAGTTGCATAATCTCATAGTCATAGGAACATGTATAAGTCATGAAGAAAGCAATAGCAACATACTAAACGATCGGGTGCTAAGCTAATGGAATGGGTCATGTCAATCACATCATTCTTGTAATGATGTGATCCCGTCAATCAAATAACAACTCTTTTGTTCATGGTTAGGAAACATAACCATCTTCGATTAACGAGCTAGTCAAGTAGAGGCATACTAGTGACACTTTGTTTGTCTATGTATTCACACATGTATTATGTTTCCAGTTAATACAATTCTAGCATGAATAATAAACATTTATCATGATATAAGGAAATAAATAATAACTTTATTATTGCCTCTAGGGCATATTTCCTTCAAAGCCTTCTTGCTTTCTAGTGTCTGTACTCAGACTATTTGCTTCCGCATGTGCTTGTATGCTTGTATGACTTGAGTGTTGGGTCATGTGACTCCTACCTGTATGAACATGTTATGTATGGCTCTCTGGAGCCTTTAAATAAAGTTTGAGTTGTAGAGTTTTGTTGTGATGCCATGTTGTATTTACTCATATCGGGCATATTGTGTGTATGATTGAAATGCTTGGTATGAGTGGGATCCGACAATCTAGTTGTTTATCCTTGGCAGCCTTTCTTATGGGGAAATGTAGTCTAGTGTTTCTTGAGCCATAGTAGTCCGCTACAGCCTGGTTCACCGGAGTCCTGCTAGCCCAGCACTACTGCTCAGGACAGTTGACTGGCCGGCATGTGTTTCACTTCATTCCTATGTCTATCCCTTCGGGGAAATGTCATGCAGTGACATCCGGAGCCCTGCCTAGCCTGCTACAGCCCGGGTTCCCCGGAGTCCTGTTAGCCTAGTGCTACAGCCCGGATTCACTCGCTGATGACCAACATGCTCGATGTGATTCATGTATGCGTGTCTCCATAGGTCTGTGCCGCTTTGGGTTCACGACTAGCCATGTCGGCCCGGGTTCTCTGTCATATGGATGCTAGCGACACTATCATATACGTGAGCCAAAAGGCGCAAACGGTCCCAGGCCATGGTAAGGCGACACCCGTGGGAATACCGTGCGTGAGGCCGCAATGTGATATGAGGTGTTACCGCTAGATCGATGTGACTTGGAATCGGGGTCCTGACAGTGGGCATCTCCATAGCCCATTGATTAGCCTCGTTGATGTGAGACTTCCTCCTTTTTTCTCTCCACATAACCCTCCTCATTATATTCTATTCCACCTATAGTGCTATGTCCATGGCTCGTGCTCATATATTGCGTGAAAGTTTATAGGTTTGAGATTACTAAAGTATGAAATAATTGCTTGGCTTGTCATCGGGGTTGTGCATGATGATAGCATTCTTGTGTGACGAAAATGAAACATGACTAAACCATATGATTTTGTAGGGATGAACTTTCTCTGGCCATATTATTTTGAGAAGACACAATTGCTTAGTTAGTATGCTTGAAGTATTACCATTTTTATGTCAATATGAATTTTTGTCTCGAATCTTTCGGATCTGAATATTCATACCACAATTAAGAAGAATTACATTAAAATTATGCCAAGTAGCATTCCGCATCAAAAATTCTGTTTTTATCATTTACCTACTCGAGGACGAGCAGGAATTAAGCTTGGGGATGCTTGATACGTCTCCAACGTATCTATAATTTTTGATTGCTCCATGCTATATTATCTACTGTTTTGGACATCATTGGGCTTTATTATCCATGTTTATATTATTTTTGGGACTAACCTATTAACCAGAGGCCCAGCCCAGAATTGTTGTTTTTTGCCTGTTTTAGGGTTTCGAAGAAAAGGAATATCAAACGGAGTCCAAACGGAATGAAACCTTCGGGAACGTGATTTTCTCACCGAATACAACTCAGGAGACTTGGACCCTACGTCAAGCCAATTAACAGGAGGCCACGAGGTAGGGGGCGCGCCTGCCCCCCCCCCAGGCGCGCCCTCCACCCTCGTGGGCCCCCTGTTGCTCCACCGATGTACTTCTTCCTCCTATATATACCCACGTACCTCCAAACGATCATAACAGGAGCCAAAACCCTAATTCCACCACCGTAACTTTCTGTATCCACGAGATCCCATCTTGGGGCCTGTTCCGGAGCTTCACCGGAGGGGGCATCGATCACGGAGGGCTTCTACATCAACACCATTGCCTCTCCGATGAAGTGTGAGTAGTTTACTTCAGACCTACGGGTCCATAGTTAGTAGCTAGATGGCTTCTTCTCTCTTTTTTGGATCTCAATACAATGTTCTCCCCCTCTCTTGTGGAGATATATTCGATGTAATCTTCTTTTTGCGGTGTGTTTGTTGAGATCGATGAATTGTGGGTTTATCATCAAGTCTATCTATGAATAATATTTGAATCTTATCTGAATTATTTTATGTATGATTGGTTATCTTTGCAAGGTCTTCGAATTATCAGTTTGGTTTGGCCTACTAGATTGATCTTTCTTGCAATGGGAGAAGTGCTTAGCTTTGGGTTCAATCTTGTGGTGTCCTTTCCCGGTGACAGTAAGGGCAGCAAGGCACGTATTGTATTGTTGCCATCGAGGATAACAAGATGGGGTTTTCTTCATATTGCATGAGTCTATCCCTCTACATTATGTCATCTTGCTTAAGGCGTTACTCTGTTTTTAACTTAATACTCTAGATGTATGCTGGATAGCGGTCGATGAGTGGAGTAATAGTAGTAGATGCAAGCAAGAGTCGGTCTACTTGTCTCGGACGTGATCCCTATATACACGATCATACCTAGATATTGTCATAACTATGCTCAATTCTGTCAATTGCTCAACAGTAATTTGTTCACCCACTGTAGAATACATATGCTCTCGAGAGAAGCCACTAGTGAAACCTATGGCCCCCGGGTCTATCTTTATCATATAATCTCCTACTACTTAGTTATTTACTTTGCCTTTATTTTACTTTGCATCTTTATCATAAAAATACCAAAAATCTTATCTTATCATATCTATCAGATCTCACTCTCGTAAGTGGCCCTATAGGAATTGACAACCCCTATTAGCGTTGGTTGCGAGGATTTATTTGTTTTGTGCAGGTGCGAGGGACACGCTCTTAGCCTCCTACTGGATTGATACCTTGGTTCTCAAAAACTGAGGGAAATACTTACGCTACTTTGCTGCATCATCCCTTCCTCTTCGGGGAAAACCAACACAGTGCTAAAAGAGGTAGCACAGTCATTAAGTGGCTAGAAAATCACTTAAATGTCTTTAAAAGGTCAACTGATAACTAGAATTTTCCAAAATTTCACATTATAGTTGTAGTAGGGCACGTTAGACATAGAAAAAAATTAAAGGCCGTAAGAGGAAGCTATATCCCGTTCGTCAATAAACATGCATTGTTCCCTCTAGGAACCACAAGCCGTCTAGTGAATTGCTCTGGTTTGTAAGGGGTGTGTGTCCAAACTTACATCAAGCAAGGTTTCATGTGTTTCTGATATATATATTTTTTACTTTTTTGGAATTAAAATGCCAGGTCACACCATGCATACATATGCATGTGTCCATGTCATGAGACAAGTATGTTTGAAAAATCCTTCTAATTTACTGCCCATGGAATTAACTCGCACACAAGTACACAAATATGATTTTTGAAACTATTATGGTTAGGCATTGCATGTAGATGCAGTTCAAATTTGAATTACAGTCATTAAATGGCTAGAAAATCACTTAAATGTCTTTGAAAGGTCAAATGACCCCTAAAATTTTCCAAAATTTCACATTATAGTTGTAGTGGTGAAAAATACTGAAGGCCGTAGGAGGAAGCTATCTCCTTTTCGTCAACAAACATGCATTTTTCCGTCTCGGAACCACGAGCCTTCTAGTGAGTTGCTCGGTTTGTGAGGGGTGTGTGTCCAACCATTCGTCAAACGTGCCAATTTTTTACCACATCATCTTGGTGGCATGAAATTACATCAACCAAGGTTTCATGTGTTTGTGATAGTTTTTCAATTTTTTGGAATTAAAATACCATGTCACTCCATGCATACATATGCATGTGTCCATGTCGTGAGACAAATATGTTTCAAAATTCCTTATAATTTACTGCACATGGAATTAACTCGCATACGGATATACAAATACGATTTTTCAAACCATTTTGGTTAGGCGCAGCATGTAGATGTAGTTCAAATTTGAATTACGGACATTAAATGGCTAAAAAATCACTTACATGTCTTTAAAAGGTCAAATGACGCCTAGAATTTTCCAAAATTTCACATTACAGTTGTAGTAGTGCACGTTAGACGTAGAAAAAAATTGAAGGCTGTAAGAGGAAGCTATCTCCCATTCGTCATCAAACATGCATTGCTCCCTCTTGGAAGCACGAACCTTCTAGTGAGTTGCTCCGGTTTGTGAGGGGTGTGTGTCCAAACCTTCGTCAAACATGCCAATTTTTTTACCACATCATCTTGGTGGAATTACATTACATCAACCAAGGTTTCATGTGTTTGTGATATTTTTTTAATTTTTTGGAATTAAAATGCCATGTCACTCCATGCATACATATGCATGTGTCCATGTCGTGAGACAAATATGTTTGAAAATTCCTTATAATTTACTGCACATGGAATTAACTCGCATATGAAAACACAAATACGATTTTTGAAACCATTTTGGTTAGGCGCTGCATGTAGATATAGTTCAAATTTTAATTACGGTCATTAAATTGCTAGAAAATCACTTAAATGTCTTAAAAAGGTCAAATGACGCCTAGAATTTTCCAAAATTTCATATTACAGTTGTAGTAGTGCACGTTAGACGTTGAAAAAAATTGAAGGCCGTAAGAGGAAGCTATCTCCCGTTCGTCAACAAACATGCATTGTTCCCTCTCGGAACTACGAGCCTTCTAGTGAGTTGCTCCGGTTTGTAAGGGGTGTGTGTCCAAACTTTCATCAAACATGCCAATTTATTTACCACATCATTTTGGTGGCATGACATTACATCAACCAAGGTTTCATGTGTTTCTGATATATATAATTTTTACTTTTTTGGGAATTAAAATGTCATGTCACTCGATGGATACAAGTACACAAATATGATTTTTCAAACCGTTTTGGTTAGGCGTTGCAAGTAGATGTAGTTAAAATTTGAATCACGATCATTAAATGGCTTGAGTATCACTTAAATGTCTTTAAAAGGTCAATTGACCCCTAGAATTTTCCAAAAATACAAATTACAGTTGTAGTAGTGCACGTTAGACATAGAAAAAAATTCAAGGTCGTAAGAGGAAGCTATATATCTCCCGTTCGCCAACAAATATGCATTGCTCCCTCTCGGAACCACGAGCCTTCTAGTGAGTTGCTCCGGTATGTGAGGGGTCTGTGTCCAAACTTTTTTCAAACATGCCAATTGTTTTACCATATAATCTTGGTGGCATGACATTACATTAACCAAGGTTTCATGTGTTCTGATAATTTTTAAATTTTTTGGAATTAAAATGTCGTGTCACTCCATGCATACATATGCATGTGTCCATGTCATGAGACAAATATGTTTGAAATTTCCTTCGAATTTACTGCACATGGAATTAACTAGCACACAAGTACACAAATATGATTTTTCAAACCGTTTTGGTTAGGCGTTGCATGTAGATGTAGTTCAAATTTGAATTACGGTCATTAAATGGCTAGAAAATCACTCAAATGCTTTTAAAAGGTCAAATGACCTCTAGAATTTTCCAAAATTTCACATTACAGTTGTAGTCGTGCACGTTAGATGTAGAAAAAAATTAAAGGCCGTAAGAGGAAGCTATCTCCCGTTCGTCATCAAGCATGCATTGTTCCCTCTTGGAACCATGAGCCTTCTAGTGAGTTACTTCGGTTTGTGATGGGTGTGGGTCCAAACTTACGTCAAACATACCAATTTTTTTACCACATCATCTTAGTGGCATGACATTACATCAACCAAGGTTTCATGTGTTTCTGATATTTTTTTAAATTTTTTGGAATTAAAATGCCATGTCACTCCATGCATACATATGCATGTGTCCATGTCGTGGGACAAATATGTTTGAAAATTCCTTCTAATTTACTGCACATGGAATTAACTCGCACACAAGTACACAAATATGATTTTTCACTCCGTTATGGTTAGTGGTTGCATGTAGATGTAGTTGAAATTTGAATTATGGTCATTAAATGGCTAGAAAATCAATTAAATGTATTTAAAAGGCCAAAGGACTCCTAGAATTTTCCAAAATTTCACATTATAGTTGTAGTAGTGCATGTTAGACGTAGAAAAAAATTGAAGGCCGTAAGAGGAAGCTATGTCCCGTTCGTCATCAAACATGCATTGTTCCCTCTCGGAACCACGAGCCTTCTAGTGAGTTGCTCCGGTTTGTGAGGGGTGTGTTTCCAAATTTTTGTCAAACATGCCAATTTTTTTACCACATCATCTTGGTGGAATGACATTACATCAACCAAGGTTTCATGTGTTTCTAATATTTTTTAAATTTTTTGGAATTAAAGTGCCATGTCACTCCATGCATACATATGCATGTGTCCATGTCTTGATACAAATATGTTTGAAAATTCCTTCTAATTTACCGCACATGGTATTAACTCGCACACAAGTACACAAATATGATTTTCAAACCATTTTGGTTAGGCATTGCATGTAGATGGCTAGAAAATCACTTAAATGTCTTTAAAATGTCAAATGACCCGTAGAATTTTCCAAAATATCACATTATAGTTGTAGTAGTCCACCTTACATGTAGAAAAAATTGAAGGCCATAAGAGGAAGCTATATATCTCCCGTTTTTCGTCAAACATGCATTGTTGCCTCTCAAAACCACGAGCCATTTAGTGAGTTGCTCCGGTTTGTTAGGGGTGTGTGTCCAAACTTTCGTCGAACATGCCAATTTTTTACCACGTCATCTTGGTGGCATGACATTACATCAACCAAGGTTTCATGTGTTTCCGATAGTTTTTTAATTTTTTGGATTTAAAATGCCATGTCACTCCAGGCATACATATGCATGTGTCCATGTCGTGAGACAAATATGTTTGAAAATTCCTTCGAATTTACTTCACATCTAATTAACTCGCATACAAGTACACAAATATGATTTTGCAAACCGTTTTGGTTAGGCATTTCACATAGATGTAGTTCAAATTTGAAGTACGGTCATTAAATGGCTAGAAAATCACTTAAATGTCTTTAAAAGGTCAACTAACCCCTAGAATTTTCCGAAATTTCACATTGTAGTTGTAGTTGTGCACGTTAGACCTAGAAAAAAATTGAAGGCCATAAGAGGAAGCTATATATCTCCCGTTCGTCAACAAACATGCATTGTTCCCTCTCGGAACCACGAACCTTCTAGTGAGTTGCTCCGGTTTGTAAGGGGTGTGTGTCCAAACTTTCGTCAAACATGCCAAATTTTTTGCCACATCATCTTGGTGGCAAGACATTACATCAACACATGTTTCATGTGTTTGCGATATTTTTTAATTTTTTGGAATTAAAATGCCATGTCACTCCATGCATACATATGCACGTGTCCATGTCGTGAGACAAATATGCTTGAAAATTCCTTCGAATTTACTTCACATGTAATTAACTCGCACACAAGTACACAAATATGATTTTTCAAACCGTTTTGGTTAGGCTTTGCACGCAGATGTAGTTCAAATTTGAATTACGGTCATTAATGGCTAGAAAATCTCTTAAATGTCTTTAAAAGGTCAGATGACCCCTAGAATTTTCCGAAATTTCATATTAAAGTTGTAGTAGAGCACGTTACACATAGAAAAAAATTGAAGGCTGTAAGAGGAAGCTATGTATATCCTGTTCATCATCAAACATGCATTGGCCCCTCTCGGAAGCACGAGCCTTCTAGTGAGTTGCTCCGGTTTGTGAGGGGTGTGTGTCCAAACTTTCGTCAAACATGCCAATTATTTACCACATCATCTTGGTGGCATGAAATTACATCAACCAAGGTTTCATGTTTTTCTGATTTTTTTTAATTTTCTGGAATTAAAATGCCATGTCACTCCATGCATACATATGCATGTGTCCATGTCGTGAGACAAATATGCTTGAAAATTCCTTCTAATTTACTGCATATGGGATTAACTCGCAATCAAGTACACGAATATGATTTTTTAAACCGTTATGGTTAGCCGTTGCATGTAGATGTAGTTGAAATTTTAATTAAGGACATTAAATGGCTAGAAAATCAATTAAATGTCTTTAGTAGGTCAAATGACCCCTAGAGTTTTCCAAAATTTCACATTACAGTTGTAGTAGTGCACGTTACACGTGGAAACAAAATTGAAGGCTGTAAGAGGAAGTAATCTTCCGTTCGTAATCAAACATGCATTGTTCCCTCTCGGAACCACGAGCCTTCTAGTGAGTTGCTCTGGTTTGTGAGGGGTGTGTGTCCAAACTTTCGTCAAACATGCTAATTTTTTTACCACATCATCTTGGTGGCATGAAATTACATCAACCAAGGTTTCATGTGTTTCTGATATTTTTTTAATTTTGTGGAATTAAAATGCCATGTCACTCCATGCATACATATGCATGTGTCCATGTCGTGAGAGAAATATGTTTGAAAATTCCTTCTAGTTTACTGCACATGGAATTAACTCGCACTCAAGTACACAAATATGATTTTTCAAACCTTTATGGTTAGCCGTTGCATCTAGATGTAGTTCAAATTTGAATTATCGTCATTAAATGGCTAGAAAATTACTAAATGTCTTTAAAAGGTCAAATGACCCATAGAATTTTCCAAAATTTCACATTATAGTTGTAGTAGTCCACCATACACGTAGAAAAAAATTGAAGGCCATAAGAGGAAGCTATTTACTCCCGTTCGTCATCAAACATGCATTGTTCCCTCTTAAAACTACGAGCCTTTTAGTGAGTTGCTCCGGTTTGTGAGGGGTGTGTGTCCAAACCTTCGTCGAACATGCCATTTTTTTTACCACATCATCTTGGTGGCATGAAATTACATCAACCATGGTTTCATGTGTTTGTGATAGTTTTTTAATTTTTTGGATTTAAAATGCCATGTCACTCCATGCATACATATGCATGTGTCCATGTCGTGAGACAAATATGTTTGAAAATTCCTTCGAATTTACTTCACATGTAATAAACTCGCACACAAGTACACAAATATGATTTTTCAAACCGTTTTGGTTAGGCATTGCACTTAGATGTAGTTCAAATTTGAATTACGGTCATTAATAGCTAGAAAATCACTTAAATGTCTTTAAAAGGTCAGATGACCCCTAGAATTTTCCGAAATTTCATATTAAATTTGTAGTAGAGCACGTTACACATAGAAAAAAATTGAAGGCCGTAAGAGGGAGCTATATATCTCCTGTTCATCATCAAACATGCATTGGTCCATCTCGGAAGCACGAGCCTTCTAGTGAGTTGCTCCGGTTTGTGAGGGGTGTGTGTCCAAACTTTCGTCAAACATGCCATTTTTCTTACCACATCATCTTGGTGGCATGAAATTACATCAACCAAGGTTTCATGTTTTTCTGATTTTTTTAATTTCCTGGAATTAAAATTGCATGTCACTCCATGCATACATATGCATGCGTCCATGTTGTGAGAAATATGTTTGAAAATTCCATCTAATTTACTGCATATGGAATTAACTCACACACAAGTACACAAATATGATTTTTTTTAAACCGTTATGGTTAGCCATTGCATGTAGATGTACTTGAAATTTGAATTACGGCCATTAAATGGCTTGAAAATCAATTAAATGTCCTTAGTAGGTCAAATGACCCCTAGAGTTTTCCAAAATTTCACATTACAGTTGTAGTAGTGCACGTTACCCGTAGAAAAATATTGAAGGCTGTAAGAGGAAGTAATCTTCCGTTCATAATCAAACATGCATAGTTCCCTCTCAGAACCACGAGCCTTCTAGTGAGTTGCTCCGATTTGTGAGGGTGTGTGTCCAAACTTTCGTCAAACTTGCCAATTTTTTACCACATCATCTTGGTGGCATGAAATTACATCAACCAAGGTTTCATGTGTTTCTGATTTTTTTAATTTTGTGGAATTAAAATGCCATGTCACTCCATGCATACATATGCATGTGTCCATGTCGTGAGACAAATATGTTTGAAAATTCCTTCTAGTTTATTGCACATGGAATTAACTCGCACTCAAGTACGCAAATATGATTTTTCAAACCTTTATGGTTAGCCGTTGCACGTAGATGTAGTGCAAATTTGAATTACCGTCATTAAATGGCTAGAAAATCACTTAAATGTCTTTAAAAGGTCAAATGACCCATAGAATTTTCCAAAATTTCACATTATAGTTGTAGTAGTCCACCATACACGTAGAAAAAAAATTGGAGGCCATAAGAGGAAGCTATATATCTCCCGTTCGTCATCAAACATGCATTGTTCCCTCTCAAAACCACGAGCCTTTTAGTGAGTTGCTCCGGTTTGTGAGGGGTGTGTGTCCAAACATTCGTCAAACATACCAAATTTTTACCACATCATCTTGGTGGCATGACATTACATCAACCAAGGTTTCATGTGCTTCTGATAGTTTTTTAATTTTTTGGATTTAAAATGCCATGTCACTCCATGCATACATATGCATGTGTCCATGTCGTGAGACAAATATGTTTGAAAATTCCGTCGAATTAATTTCACATGTAATTAACTCGCACACAAGTACATAAATATGATTTTTCAAACCGTTTTGGTTAGGCATTGCACGTAGATGTAGTTCAAATTTGAATTACTGTCATTAATGGCTAAAAAATCACTTAAATTTCTTTAAAAGGTCAAATGACCTCTAGAATTTTCTGAAATTTCATATTAAAGTTGTAGTAGAGAACATTACACATAGAAAAAAATTGAAGGACGTAAGAGGAAGCTATATATCTCCTGTTCATCATCAAACATGCATTGGTCCCTCTCGGAAGCACGAGCCTTCTAGTGAGTTGCTCCGGTTTGTGAGGGGTGTGTGTCCAAACTTTCGTCAAACATGCCAATTATTTACCACATCATCTTGGTGGCATGAAATTACATCAACTAGGGTTTCATGTTTTTCTGGTTTTTTTTTAATTTTCTGGAATTAAAATGCCATGTCACTCCATGCATACATATGCATGTGTCTATGTCGTGAGACAAATATGTTTGAAAATTCCTTCTAATTTACTGCATATGGAATTAACTCGCAATCAAGTACACGAATATGATTTTTTAAACTATTATGGTTAGCCGTTGCATGTAGATGTAGTTGAAATTTGAATTACGAACATTAAATGGCTAGAAAATCAATTTAGTGTCTTTAGTAGGTCAAATGACCCCTAGAGTTTTCCAAAATTTCACATTACAGTTGTAGTAGTGCACGTTACACGTAGAAACAAAATTGAAGGCTGTAAGAGGAAGTAATCTTCCGTTCGTAATCAAACATGCATTGTTCCCTCTCGGAACCACGAGCCTTCTAGTGAGTTGCTCCGGTTTGTGAGGGGTGTGTGTCCAAACTTTCGTCAAACATGGAAATTTTTTTACAACATCATCTTGGTGGCATGAAATTACATCAACCAAGGTTTCATGTGTTTTGATATTTTTTTAATTTTGAGGAATTAAAATGCCATGTCACTCCATGCATACATATGCATGCGTCCATGTCGTGAGACAAATATGTTTGAAAATTCCTTCTAGTTTACTGCACATGGAATTAACTCGCACTCAAGTACACAAATATGATTTTTCAAACCTTTATGGTGAGCCGTTGCATCTTGATGTAGTTCAAATTTGAATTATCGTCATTAAATGGCTAGAAAATTACTAAATGTCTTTAAAAGGTCAAATGACCCATAGAATTTTCCAAAATTTCACATTATAGTTTTAGTAGTCCACCATACACGTAGAAAAAAATTGAAGGCCATAAGAGGAAGCTATATATCTCCCGTTCGTCATCAAACATGCATTGTTCCCTCTTAAAACTACGAGCCTTTTAGTGAGTTGCTCCGGTTTGTGAGGGGTGTGTGTCCAAACCTTCGTCGAACATGCCATTTTTTTTACCACATCATCTTGGTGGCATGAAATTACATCAACCAAGGTTTCATGTGTTTCCGATAGTTTTTTAATTTTTTGGATTTAAAATGCCATGTCACTCCATGCATACATATGCATGTGTCCATGTTGTGAGACAAATATGTTTGAAAATTCCTTCGAATTTACTTCACATGTAATTAACTCGCACACAAGTACACAAATATGATTTTTCAAACCGTTTTGGTTAGGCATTGCACTTAGATTTAGTTCAAATTTGAATTACGGTCATTAATGGCTAGAAAATCACTTAAATGTCTTTAAAAGGTCAGATGACCCCTAGAATTTTCCAAAATTTCATATTAAATTTGTAGTAGAGCACGTTACACATAGAAAAAAATTGAAGGCCGTAAGAGGGAGCTATATATCTCCTGTTCATCATCAAACATGCATTGGTCCATCTCGGAAGCACGAGCCTTCTAGTGAGTTGCTCCGGTTTGTGAGGTGTGTGTGTCCAAACTTTCGTCAAACATGCCATTTTTTTACCACATCATCTTGGTGGCATGAAATTACATCAACAAAGGTTTCATGTTTTTCTGATATTTTTTTAATTTTTTGGAATTAAAATTGCATGTCACTCCATGCATACATATGCATGTGTCCATGTGGTGAAACAAATATGTTTGAAAATTCCATCTAACTTACTGCATATGGACTCGCACACAGGTACACAAATATGATATTTTAAACCGTTATGGTTAGCCATTGCATGTAGATGTAGTTGAAATTTGAATTACAGACATTAAATGGCTAGAAAATCAATTAAATGTCTTTAGTAGGTCAAATGACCCCTAGAGTTTTCCAAAATTTCACAGTACAGTTGTAGTAGTGCACGTTACCCGTAGAAAAATATTGAAGGCTGTAAGAGGAAGTAATCTTCCGTTCGTAATCAAACATGCATAGTTCCCTCTCAGAATCACGAGCCTTCTAGTGAGTTGCTCCGGTTTGTGAGGGCGTGTGTCCAAACTTTCGTCAAACATGCCAATTTTTTTACCACATCATCTTGGTGGCATGAAATTACATCAACCAAGGTTTCATGTGTTTATGATTTTTTTAATTTTGTGGAATTAAAATGCCATGTCACTCCATGCATACATATGCATGTGTCCATGTCGTGAGACAAATATGTTTGAAAATTCCTTCTAGTTTACTACACATGGAATTAACTCGCACTCAAGTACGCAAATATGAATTTTCAAACCTTTATGGTTAGCCGTTGCACGTAGATGTAGTTCAAATTTGAATTACCGTCATTAAATGGCTAGAAAATCACTTAAATGTCTTTAAAATGTTAAATGACCCGTAGAATTTTCCAAAATTTCACATTATAGTTGTAGTAGTCCACCATAAACGTAGAAACAAATTGAAGGCCATAAGAGGAAGCTATATATCTCCCGTTCGTCATCAAACATGCATTGTTCCCTCTCAAAACCACGAGCCTTTTAGTGAGTTGCTCCGGTTTGTGAGGGGTGTGTGTCCAAACTTTCGTCAAACATACCAATTTTTTTACCACATCCTCTTGGTGGCATGACATTACATCAACCAAGGTTTCATGTGCTTCTGATAGTTTTTTAATTCTTTGGATTTAAAATGCCATGTCACTCCATGCATACATATGCATGTGTCTATGTCGTGAGACAAATATGTTTGAAAATTCCTTCTAATTTACTGCACATGGCATTTACTCGCACACAAGTACACAAATATGATTTTTCAAACCGTTATGGTTAGCCATTGCATGTAGATGTAGTTGAAATTTAAATTACGGACATTAAATAGCTAGAAAATCAATTAAATGTCTTTAGAAGGTCAAATGACCCGTAGAATATTCCAAATTTTCACATTACAGTTGTAGTAGTGCACGTTACACGTAAAAAAATTGAAGGCCGTAAGAGGAAGTTATCTTCCGTTCGTAATCAAACATGCATTGTTCCATCTCGGAACCACGAGCCTTCTAGTGAGTTGCTCCAGTTTGTGAGGGGTGTGTGTCCAAACTTTCGTCAAACATGCCAAATTTTTTACCACATCATCTTGGTGGAATGACATTACATCAACCAAGGTTTCATGTGTTTGTGATATTTTTAAAAAATTTCGGAATTAAAATGCCATGTCACTCCATGCATACATATGCATGTGTCCATGTCTTGATACAAATATGTTTGAAAATTCCTTCTAATTTACCGCACATGGTATTAACTCGCACACAAGTACACAAATATGATTTTTCAAACCATTTTGGTTAGGCATTTAAGTGATTTTCTAGCCATTAATGACCGTAATTCAAATTTGAACTAGATCTAAGTTCAATGCCTAACCAAAACGGTTTGAAAAATCATATTTGTGTACTTGTGTGCGAGTTAAGTCCATGTGCAGTAAACTAGCAGGAATTTTCAAACATATTTGTCTCATGACATGGACACATGCATATGTATGCATGGAGTGACATGGCATTTTAATTCCAAAAAAATAAAATAAATATGAGAAACACATGAAACCTTGGTTGATGTAATCTCATGCCACCAAGATGATGTGGCAAAAAATTGGCATGCTTGATGAAAGTTTGGACATGCACCCTCACAAACTGGAGCAACTCACTAGAAGGCTCGTGTTTCCGAGAGACACCAATGCATGTTTGATGACGAAAGGGAGATATATAGCTTCCTCTTACGACCTTCAATTTTTTTCTACGTGTAATGTGCACTACTACAACTGCAATGTGAAATTTCGGAAAATTCTAGGGGTCATTTGACCTTTTAAAGACATTTAAGTGATTTTATAGCCATTTAATGACCGTAATTCAAATTTGAACTAGATCTACATGCAACGCCTAACCATAACGGTTTGAAAAATCATATTTGTGTACTTGAGTGCGAGTTAATTACATGTGCAGTAAATTAGCAGGAATTTTCAAACATATTTGTCTCATGACATGGACACATGCATATGTATGCTTGGAGTGACATGGCATTTTAATTCGAAAATGTAAAAAAAATCAGAAACACGTGATACCTTGGTTGATGTATTGTCATGCCACCAAGATGATGTGGCAAAAAATTGGCATATTTGACGAAAGTTTGGACACACACATCCCTCACAAACTGGAGCAACTCACTAGAAAGCTGGTGGTTCCGAGAGGGAACAATGCATGTTTGATGATGAACGGATGATAAATTCCTCTTACGGCCTTCAATTTGTTTCTACGTCTAATGTGCACTACTACAATTGTAATGTGAAATTTTGGAAAATTCTAGGGTTCCGTTGACCTTTTAAAGACATTTAAGTGATTTCCAATCCATTTAATGACCGTAATTCAAATTTGAACTACATCTACATGCAACGGCTAACTATAACGGTTTGAAAAATCATATTTGTGTACTTGTGTGCGAGTTAATTCCATGTGTAGTAAATTAGAATGAATTTTCAAACATATTTGTCTTATGACATGGACACATACATATGTATGCATGGAGTGACATGACATTTTAAATGCAAAAAATTAAAAAATATCAGAAACACATGAAACTATGGGTGATGTAATGTGGTGCCACCAAGATGATGTGGTAAAAATATTGGCAACTTTGACGAAAGTTTGGACACACACCCCTCACAAACCGGACCAACTCACTATAAGGCTCATGGTTCCAAGAGGGAACAATGCATGTTTGATGACGACTGGGAGATAGCTTCCTCTTACGACCTTCAATTTTTTCCTACGTCTAACATGCACTATTACAACTGTAATGTGAAATTTTGGAAAATTCTAGGGATCATTTGACCTTTTAAAGACATTTAAGTGATTTTTTTGCCATTTAATGACCGTAATTCAAATTTGAACTACATCTAGATGCAACGCCTATTGAAAACAGTTTGAAAAATCATATTTGGATACTTCTGTGCGACTTAATTCCATGTGCAGCAAATTAGAAGGAATTTTGAAACATATTTGTCTCAAGGAATGGATACATGCATATGTATGCATGGAGAGACATGGCATTTTAATTCTAAAAAATTAAAAAAATATCAGAAACACATGAAACTATGGTTGATGTAATGTCATGCCACCAAGATGATGTGGTAAAAAAATTGGCATGTTTGACGAAAGTTTGGACACACACCCCTCACAAACCGGAGCAACTCACTAGAAGGCTCGTGCTTCCGAGAGGGAACAATGCATGTTTGATGACGAACGGGAGATAGCTTCCTCTTATGGCCTTCAATTTGTTTCTACGTCTAACGTGCACTACTACAACTGTAATGTGAAATTTTTGAAAATTCTAGGGGTCATTTGACATTTTAAAGACAATTAAGTGATTTTCTAGCCATTTAATGATAGTAATTCAAATTTAAACTACATCTACATGCAATGCCTAACTGAAACGGTTTGAAAAATCATATTTGTATACTTGTGTGCGAGTTAATTGCATGTGCATTAAACTAGAAAGAATTTTCAAACATATTTGTCTCACAGCATGGACACATGCATATGTATGGATGGAGTGACATGGCATATTAATACCAATTTTTTTTAAAAAAATCAGAAACACATGAAAGCTTGGTTGATGTAATTTGATGCCACCTTGATGATGTGGTAAAAAATTGGCACGTTTGACGAAAGTTTCGACACACACCCGTCACAAACCCGAGCAACACTCACTAGAAGGCTCGTGGTTCCGAGAGGGAACAATGCATGTTTGATGACGAACGGGAGATATATAGCTTCCTCTTACGGCCTTAAATTTTTTCTATGTGTAACACGCACTAGTACAACTGTAATGTGAAATATTGGAAAATTCTAGGGGTCATTTGACATTTTAATAAATATAAGTGATTTTCTAGCCATTTAATGACCGTAATTAAAATTTTAACTACATCTACATGCAACGGCTAATCATAATGGTTTGAAAAATCATATTTGTGTACTTGTGTGCGAGAAAATTCCATGTGTAGTAAATTAGAAGGAATTTTAAAACATATTTGTCTCACGACATGGACACATGCCTATGGATGTGACATCACATTTAATTCGAAAAAAACAAAAAATATCAAAAACACATGAAACCTTGGTTGATGTAATGTAATGCCACCAAGATGATGTGGTAAAAAATTGGCATGTTTTACGAAAGTTTGGACACACATCCCTCACAAACTGGAGCAACCCACTAGAAGGCTCATGGTTCCGAGAAAGAACAATGCATGCTTGATGACGAAGAGGAGATATATATCTTCCTCTTACGACTTTCAATATTTTTATAAGTCTAACGTGCACTACTACAACTACATTGTGAAATTCTGGAAAATTCTAGGGGTCATTTGACATTTCAAAGACAATTAAGTGATTTTCTAGCCATTTAATGGCCGTAATACAAATTTAAACTACATCTACATGCAACACCTAACCAAAACGGTTTGAAAAATCATATTTGTGTACTTGTGTGCGAGTTAATTGCATGTGCAGTAAATTAGAAGGAATTTTCAAACATATTTGTCTCACGACATGGACACCTGCATATGTGTGCATGGAGTCACATGGCAATTTAATTCCAAAAAATTAAAAAAATATCAAAAACACATGAAACCTTGGTTGATGTAATGTCATGCCACCAAGATGATGTGGTAAAAAAATTGGCATGTTTCACGAACGGGAGATGTATAGCTTCCTCTTACGGCCTTCAATTTTTTTCTACATCTAACATGCACTACTACAACTGTAATGTGGAATTTTGGAAAATTCTAAGGGCCAGTTGACCTTTTAAAGACATTTAAGTGATTTTGTAGCCATTTAATGACCGTAGTTCAAATTTCAACTACATCTACATGCAACGCCCAACCAAAACGGTTTGAAAACTCATATTTGTGTACTTGTGTGCGAGTTAATTCCATGTGCATTAGCAGGAATTTTCAAACATATTTGTCTCATGACATGGACACATGCATATGTATGCATGAAGTGACATGGCATTTTAATTCCAAAAAATTAAATAAAATACGAGAAACACATGAAACCTTGGTTGATGTAATCTCATGGCACCAAGATGATGTGGTAAAAAATTGGCATGTTTGACGAAAGTTTGGATACACACCCCTCACAAACCGGAGCAATCAGCAGAGGGCTCGTGGTTCCGAGAGGGAACAATGCATGTTTGATGACGAACATGATATAGCTTCCTCTTACGGCCTTCAATTTTTTTCTACGTCTAACATGCACTACTACAACTATAATGTGAACTTTTGGAAAATTCTAGGGTCATTTGACCTATTAAAGACATTTAAGTGATTTTCTAGGCATTTAATTACCGTAATTCAAATTTTAACTAGATCTGCATGTAGCGCCTAACCATAACGGTTTGAAAAATCATATTTGTGTACTTGTGTGCGAGTTAATTCCATGTGCAGTAAATTAGACGGAAGTTTCAAACATATTTGTCTCACGACATGATCACATGCATATGTATGCATGGAGTGACATGGCATTTTATCTCACGACATGGACACGTGCATATGTATGCATGGAGTGACATGGCATTTTAATTCCAAAAAAAATTAAAAAAATCAGAAACATATGAAACCATGGTTGATGCGATGTCATGCCACCAAGATGATGTGGTAAAAAATTGGCAAGTTTGACAAAAGTTAGACACACACCCATCACAAACTGGAGCAACTCACTAGAAGGCTCGTGGTTCCAAGATGGAACAATGCTTCTTTGATGACGAACGGGAGATAGCTTCCTCTTACGGCCTTCAATTTTTTTCTACGTCTAACGTGCACTACTACCACTGTAATGTGAAACTCTGGAAAATTCTATGGGTCATTTGACGTTTCAAATACAATTTAGTGATTTTCTAGCCATTTAATGGCCGTATACAAATTTAAACTACATCTACATGCAACGCCTAACCAAAACGGTTTGAAAAATCACATTTGTGTACTTGTGTGCGAGTTCATTGCATTTGCAGTAAATTAGAAGGAATTTTCAAACATATTTGTTTCACGACATGGACACATGCATATGTGTGCATGGAGTCACATGGCATTTTAATACCAAAAAAATTTAAAAAAATATCAAAAACACATGAAACCTTGGTTGATGTAATGTCACGCCACCTAGATGATGTGGTAAAAAAATTGGCATGTTTGATGAAAGTTGGGAGATACACCCACACAAACCTATACAACTAACTAGAAGGCTCGTGGTTCCGAGAGGGAACAATGCATGTTTGGTGACGAACGGGAGATATATAGCTTCCTCTTACGGCCTTCAGTTTTTTTCTACGTCTAACATGCACTACTACAACTATAATGTGGAATTTTGGAAAATTCTAGCGGCTAGTTGTCCTTTTAAAGACATTTAAGTGATTTTCTTGCCATTTAATGACCGTAGTTCAAATTTCAACAACATCTACATGCAATGCCTAAGCAAAATGGTTTGAAAAATCATAGTTGTGTACTTGTGTGCGAGTTAATTGCATGTACAATAAATTAGTAGGAATTTTCAAACATATTTGTCTCACGACATGGACACATGCATATGTATGCATGGAGTGACATGGCATTTTAATTCCAAAAAAATAGAAAAATACGAGAAACACATGAAACCTTGGTTGATGTAGTCTCATGCCACCAAGATGATGTTGTAAAATATTGGCACGTTTGATGAAAGTTTGGACACGCACCCCTCACAAACTGGAGCAACTCACTAGAAGGCTCGTGTTTCCGAGAGACAACAATGCATGTTTGATGATGAACGGGAGATACAACTTCCTCTTACGACCTTCAATTTTTTTCTACGTGTAACATCGACTACTAAAACTGTAATGTTTAATTTTGGAAAACTCTAGGGGTCATTTAACCTTTTAAAGACATTTAAGTGATTTTCTAGCCATTTAATGACCGTAATTCAAATTTGAACTACATCTACATGCAACGCCTAACCAAACGGTTTGAAAAATCATATTTGTGTACTTGTGTGTGAGTTAATTCCATGTGTAGTAATTTAGAAGGAATTTTCACACATATTTGTGTCACGACATGGACACATGCATATGTATGCATGGAGTGACGTCGCATTTTATCTCACGGCATGGACACATGCATATGTATGCATGGAGTGACATGGCATTTTAATTCCAAAATATTTAAAAAAAATCAGAAACACATCAAACCATGGTTGATGCAATGTCATGCCACCAAGATGATGTGGTCAAAATTGGCAAGTTTGATGAAAGTTTGGACACACACACATCACAATCCGGAGCAACTCACTAGAAGGCTCGTGGTTCCAAGAGGGAACAATGCTTCTTTGATGACGAACAGGAAATAGCTTCCTCTTACGGCCTTCAATTTTTTTTCTATGTCTAACATTCACTAATACAACTCTAATGTGAAATTCTGGAAAATTCTAGGGGTCATTTGACATTTCAAAGACAATTAAGTGATTTTCTAGCCATTTAATGGCCGTAATACAAATTTAAACTACATCTACATGCAACGCCTAACCAAAACAGTTTGAAAAATCACATTTGTGTACTTGTGTGCGAGTTAATTGCATGTGCAGTAACTTAGAAGGAATTCTCAAACATATTTGTCTCACGACATGGACACATGCATATGTGTGCATGGAGTCACATGGCATTTTAATTCCAAAAAAATTTAAAAAATATCAAAAACACATGAAACATTGGTTGATGTAATGTCATGCCACCAAGATGAAAGTTTGGACACACACCCCACACAAACCGGTGCAACTAACTAGAAGGCTCATGGTTCCGAGAGGGAACAATGCATGTTTGGTGACGAACGGGAGATATATAGCTTCCTCTTACGGCCTTCAATTTTTTTCTACGTCTAACGTGCACTACTACAACTGTAATGTGGAATTTTGGAAAATTCTAGCGGCCAGTTGACCTTTTAAAGACATTTAAGTGATTTTCTAGCCATTTAATGTTCGTATTTCAAATTTCAACTACATCTACATGCAACGCCTAACCAAAACGGTTTGAAAAATCATATTTGTGTACTTGTGTGCGAGTTAATTCCATGTGCAGTAAATTAGCAGGAATTTTCAAACATATTTGTCTCACGACATGGACACATGCATATGTATGCATGGAGTGACATGGCATTTTAATTCCAAAAAATTAAAAAAATACGAGAAACACATGAAACCTTGGTTGATGTAATCTCATGCCACCAAGATGATGTGGTAAACAATTGGCACGTTTGACGAAAGTTTGGACACGCACCCCTCACAAACTGGAGCAACTCACTACAAGGCTCGTGTTTCCGGGAGACAACAATACATGTTTGATGACGAACGGGGGATATAGCTTCCTCTTACGACCTTCAATTTTTTTTATGTGTAACGTGGACTATTACAACTGTAATGTGAAATTTTGGAAATCTCTAGGGGTCATTTGACCTTTTAAAGACATTTAAGTGATTTTCTAGCCATTTAATGACCGTAATTCAAAGTTGAACTAGATCTATATGCAGCGCCTAATCATAACGGTTTGAAAAATCATATTTGTGTACTTGTGTTGGAGTTAATTCCATGTGCAATAAATTAGAAGGAATTTTCAAACATATTTGTCTCACGACATGGACACATGCATATGTATGCTTGGAGTGACATGGCATTTTAATTCCAAAAAATTAGAAAATATCAGAAGCACATGAAACCTTGGATGATGTAAGTCATGCCACCAAGATGATGTGCTAAAAAAATTGGCATGTTTGACGAAAGTTTGGACACACACCCCTCACAAACCGGAGCAACTCACTAGAAGGCTGGTGGTTCCGAGAGGGAACAATGCATGCTTGATGATGAACGGATGATAATTTCCTCTTACGGCCTTCAATTTTTTTCTATGTCTAACGTGCACTACTACAACTGTAATGTGGAATTTAGGAAAATTGTAGCGGCCAGTTGACCTTTTAAAGACATTTAAGTGATTTTCTAGCCATTTAATGTTCGTACTTCAAATTTCAACTACATCTACATGCAACGCCTAACCAAAACGGTTTGAAAAATCATATTTGTGTACTTGTGTGCGAGTTAATTCCATGTGCAGTAAATTAGCAGGAATTTTCAGACATATTTGTCTCACGACATGGACACATGCATATGTATGCATGGAGTGACATGGCATTTTAATTCCAAAAAATTAAAAAAATACGAGAAACACATGAAACCTTGGTTGATGTAATCTCATGCCACCAAGCTGATGTGGTAAACAATTGGCATGTTTGACGAAAGTTTGGACACGCACCCCTCACAAACTGGAGCAACTCACTAGAAGGCTCGTGTTTCTGAGAGACAACAATACATGTTTGATGACGAACGGGGGATATAGCTTCCTCTTACGACCTTCAATTTTTTTTCTACGTGTAACGTGGACTACTACAACTGTAATGTGAAATTTTGGAAAACTCTAGGGGTCATTTGACCTTTTAAAGACATTTAAGTGATTTTCTAGCCATTTAATGACCATAATTCAAATTTGAACTAGATCTACATGCAGCGCCTAATCATAACGGTTTGAAAAACCATATTTGTGTACTTGTGTGCGAGTTAATTCCATGTGCAGTAAATTAGAAGGAATTTGCAAACATATTTGTCTCACGACATGGAAAGATGCATATGTATGCTTGGAGTGACTTGGCATTTTAATTCCAAAAAATTAAAAAATCTCAGAAGCACATGAAACCTTGGTTGATGTAATGTCATGCCACCAAGATGATGTGGTAAAAAAATTGGCATGTTTGACGAAAGTTTGGACACACACCCCTCACAAACCGGAGCAACTCACTAGAAGGCTGGTGGTTCCGAGAGGGAACAATGCATGCTTGATGACGAACGGATGATAATTTCCTCTTTCGACCTTCAATTTGTTTCTACGTCTAACATGCACTACTACAACTGTAATGTGAAATTTTGGAAAATTCTATCGTTCAGTTGTCCTTTTAAAGACATTTAAGTGATTTTCAATCCATTTAATGACCGTAATTCAAATTTGAACTACATCTACATGCAACGCCTAACCAAAACGGTTTTAAAAATCATATTTGCATTCTTGTCTGCGAGTTAATTCCATGTGCAGTAAATTAGAGGGAATTTTCAAACATATTTGTCTCATGACATGGACACATGCATATGTATGCATGGAGTGACATGGAATTTTATCTCACGACATGGACACATGCATATGTATGCATGGAGTGACATGGCATTTTAATTCCAAAAAATTAAAAAAAATCAGAAACACATGAAACCATGGTTGATGCAATGTCATGCCACCAAGATGATGTGGTAAAAAATTGGAAAGTTTGATGAAAGTTTGGACACACACCCATCACAATCCGGAGCAACTCACTAGAAGGCTCGTGGTTCCAAGAGGGAACAATGCATGTTTGATGATGAACGGGAGATAACTTCCTCTTATGGCCTTCAATTGTTTTCTACATCTAACGTGCACTACTGTGACACCCACGATGCGACTATATCTCCCACGTGTCGGAGCACGACTTAGAGGCATAACTGCATTGTAGGCATGTCACAAGAGGGTAATCTTTACACATCCCATGTACTGAATAAGAAAGGGATAAAGAGGTTGCCTTACAATCACCACTTCACACAATACATGAATATAGCATTACATCATCGATAATACAAACAAGGTCCGACTACGGAACCAAAATAAAGAAAGACAACCCCTAATGAATAGATCCCCGATCGCCCCAACTGGGCTCCACTATTGATCAAAAGGAAAATGGAATAAAACAACGATCAAGATCTTCATCAAGCTCCCACCTGAGCTCGGTTACGTCACCTGCACTGGTATCATCGGCACCTGCAACTGTTTGGAAGTATCTGTGAGCCACGAGGACTCAGCAATCTCACACGCGCGAGATCAAGAATATTTAAGCTTAAGGGGTAGGAAAGGGTAATGAGGTAGAGCTGCAGCAAGCACTAAGCATATATGGTGGCTAACATACGCAAATAAGAGCGAGACGAGAAGCAACACAACGGTCGTGAACAAGAAGTGATCCTGAAACTACTTACCTTCAAACATAACTCCAAAGCCGTGTTCACTTCCCGGACTCCGCCGGAAAGAGACCATCACGGCTACACACGCGGTTGATGCATTTTAATTAAGTTAAGTGTCAAGTTCTCTACAACCGGACAATAACAAATTCCCATCTGCCAATAACCGCGAGCACGACTATTGCCGGGGGTTCTGATCCACGGGCACCTATGGGACCGGCGGACCGGGTCCCTTTTGGTTCGGCGGGGGGCGGAGGTTGCGCAAAGAGCAGATCGAGGCGAAGCAAGCGGGCGGTTGGTCGTGTGAGGAGTAAATCGAGGCGAAGCACGCGAGCGATTTACCCAGGTTCGGGCCGCACGGATGCGTAAAACCCTACTCCTGCTTTGTGGATTGGTATTGATTTCTAGCTCCGGAGCGAGCGTGAGTGTGTGGAATTGCTGAACCTCGCGAGAGCTCTCGAGGTGGCCGACCCCCTCTACGTTGCACACGGGCCTCCTTTTATACTCAAGGGGTTACCAACATAGAGCAACGGGGGCTGAGGGCAAAAATGGAAAGGGTGCCGTGGGTAGGCATAGCTAGGTGCTGTAGTAGGCACAGCTAGCTGCTACAGTGTTATCATACCTAACCCTGATGGCAGGGGACAAGGGCATTAAATGCCCGTCTGTGTCGCCTAGACGGCACCGAAAGGGACCGCTAGGGACGCCACCGTCTTGCCACGATGGTTGTCTTGTCAGCGCCTACGTGCCACCGCACGCCCCTAGCTGCACAGCCTCCTGCCACGTGCGCTCGGGACGGGCCCCGGAGCGACATGTGGGTGGATGTGCTGGAGCGCGGGCGTGGAGTGGGGGCTTGCCGCGGCAAGCGCCTTGCCGTGGCCGTCGACTTGTCGCTTCCGGGAGCTTGTCGCTCGCCGGGTCTTGTCGGGGCGCGTAGCGCGCCGCGGCAAGTTCCTTGGAATGCCTCGGACGGCCTTCCCGGCAAGCGCCTCTTGCCGGGGTCTTGGGACGCTTCTGATGGCCTTCCCGGCAAGCTCCTCTTGCCGGGGTCTTGCCTTCTTCCCGGCAAGCTCCTCTTGCCGGGGTGTTGTCTTGAGTACTTTGTTCTTGAATGGTCTTCAGAGGGACCATAAGGAATCTTGGCGGTGACCTGGCAGGCCTTGCCGCGGGACGCTGCGACTGCCCGTGCACAAGTTCGGGGTACAAGGGTACCCCTACTCTAGTACACCGACAGGAGCCCCCGGGCCTGGGCCAGACACGGTGCCGAGCGCTGTTGGGCCAGGCCCAAAACAGTGCACGGGCACGCGCGGCATAGGTCGCGCCGCATATCTTTCCGCTTCCATCGCGCACGCCCGTAACGGCGCGCGTCGAACGCGGCGTTGTGGGTGACGCGGGCGGCGCGCGTGCGTGGGGCTAAGCCCCGCGAGCATGCGTCAAGCCATGATGAAGGGGAACGGCCCACGCCCTCTTCTCCAAACGGAGGTGGGCGTGGGGGCGTGGAGCATTTACTGGACGGGGCCGGTGCGCGATTTCCGAAGCGCCCTCTCCCCGAGATCACGGGGTAGGGTGAGGCCGCCCCATCCGTCGCCTCAGTTCTGCATCTCCGCCACGCGTCTCCCATGTATTTGGGATCACGGACGGCGGGAGCGGGAACCTGGGCCGTTGCGATCAGAGGGGACGGGTCGGCCCGCCTCCCTGCTCTTCCTGCGCCTTGATTCGCTGAGCGGGGCGGCTGGGCTCCCACTTCGCTCCTTTATAAGGAGCGGGAAGGGAGCCCTGAAGCCTGCACTCTCCCGTCTCCTCCTTTCTTCAGCTTCTGCTCCCCTTTCTCTCATTCGCCATGGAGAAAGGGAATCCTGGGCCTTCATCGGTGGCGGCGAGGGTCGCCGCCAGACAGCGCACCCTCCCCTTTTCCTCGCTCGTGGTGGCAGAGCGAGCCGTAAGGGGAAGAGGGAGGGGGCGAGGTCATGGACGAGGTCGAGGACGAGGTCGAGGCGCTCGGGGAAGTGGCGGACGGGGCAACGCGCCAGCTTCGCCCCCACCGGCGGCTCCTCCCCCCGCGGCGGTCCATATAGGGGACAACCCTTGCGAGTTCTTCGTCAAGCTGCGCCGGGCGCCTCGTCGTCGCCTCCGGCTTCCGGCTCCGTTCGCGGGCGTGATGGAGTCGGACCCGCCCGAGACTCTGAGATTACACATGAAGGGCTGTGGGATCAGCGGCACGCGAGTCCGTGTGGCGTTCCCAGCCCCTGGTGTGATGTATCTCGATCGAGGGTGGAAGACGTTCGCCCGCATCCACAGCTTGACGGGGGGACTCACCCTCCATTTTAAGCTTGTGGAGGGCGATCTCCTTTCCGTCAAGGTCTTCGGGTGCTTCGGCACCCGGGCAAAGTGCTGCGTGGACAGCTCCTCCGATAGCGAAGGCTCCTCCTCGAGTGAGAGTGACGAGGAGGAGAGCGGCAGTGATGGTGAGGGTGGCGGGCGGCAGGACGGCGGCTCCGACTAGGTGTCGGGCGCCGTCTCGTGCGGCACCGGCGACCCTATCATCCGCGGCGCCGGCTTCTTGAACTCCCCGGGGGCGTCTCCTTGGGCGGCTGGCGTAGGGAGGCCACGGAAGGGGAAGAGGGCTGGCGACAAGGCCATCAGGTCGGAGTACGAGGGCGTGGTGCCCTTGACAGCGTGCTGACGTCCCGCCGCCCCTCCTTCGCACCCTTCTCCCGGCGTCGCCATCACTGTCCGGCCCCCGGATGTTCTCTTGGTGTCTTCTGGCACCTGTAGCTCGCCTTGGCGCCCCTTTCCCCTTTTCGCCTGCTTGTTCTACCTCCTGAAGAGAGGGACAGGAAAAGGATTACGGGCACCTTATCTTTTTAATTGTAAGCCTTCGGGCCTTTAGCTGTATCTTGTAATCCTCTCTTTCATGTTTTTCATCCTCTATGGACTGTACCTGTATGGGATGTTTTTTAATGAAAAGGGGATGTTTGCCGGGTTATTTGCCTCGCGGGTCGAACCCATGCCAAGGAGCAAATCCTTGGTATCTCTCGGACAGGCATTCCATTCCCCGACAACAAGCCCTGCCGCCTTCCCACGCCGCTCGACCTTTCTCACGCCTTTGACGGAGGTGGGAACGAGGTGGGCGCGGCCTCCTCGTTTCATCCCTTCTGCTGCCGCGACTACGACCAAACTTGGCCCCGGGAACGCGCTCCAGGGCCTAGAGTCGGGGGAGCACGGCAGTTTCCGGGAAGAAACGGGGTTTCGCATCCCCCAGTCCATAAGAGGATGCATGAAGTGGGATAAAAGACTTATCTGATATTCCAGCCCCCGGCAACTCTGGCTTGCCGGGGGGGGGCATCTTGGCATTCGCAGCCCCCGGCGTTCTTGCCGGGGCCCAGGTGCCGACGCGCCCTTCTTCTCCTTTTCGTCTCCAGGTGGCCTGGCCAGGACGTGCGAGCCCTGCGAATGAAGGAAAAGCAAAGGGACGGACTCTCGACCTCTAAGCTAGGGGTTAGCCGCTGTTAGGGACTATCGACCCTAACCAAGGACGAGACTCAGACTCAATCTAGCATGCATGCTATAGCCCCCGGGGTATGCAGCACTTCATTTTCTAGTGCCAGGGTCTGCGCCTGGCTCTGTATAGAGGTTTACATGCAACAGCGGCAAGACTCGCACAGAGAGGTGGTTGCCGGACGGGGTCCGACAACCGCGCCTTACGAACGAAACTTGCGAAGAGGCTCGATGTCCCAGGAGTTGCTCACTGGCGTGCCATCTTCGGTCTCCAGGCGGACAGCGCCAGGCCTGGCGACTCGTTTCACCCGGTAAGGGCCTTCCCACTTCGGCGTCGACTTGTTTGGATCTTGGCCGACTGAACGCGCCAAAGAACAAGGTCGCCTTCCTCGAAGCTTCTGGCACGGGCTGGGAGCGACGGCTCGCACAGCGGCCTGAAGACGATCTTCCTCAAGGAGCAGCGCGTCATCTTGCCGCAGCCGCTCTTGCTCAAGCTCATCATGAGCGAGCACTCGAGGTGACCCGTATACGAGTTCCGTGAGGATATCTGTTTCTCTGCGCCAGGGTCTGCGCCTGGCTCTGTACAAAGGATTACATGCAGCAGCGGCAAGACTTGCACAGAGAGGTGGTTGCCGGACGGGGTCCGACAACCGCGCCTTACGGGTAAAACTTGCAAGATGCTCGATGTTCCAGGAGTTGCTCACTGGAATGCCATCTTCGGTCTCCAGCGGACAGCGCCAGGCCTGTGACTCGTCTCACCCGGTAAGGGCCTTCCCACTTCGGCGTCAACTTGTTGGAATTCTTGGCGGACTGAGCGCGCCGAAGAACAAGGTCGCCTTCCTCGAGACTCCTGGCATTGACTCTGCGGCTGTGGTAGCGGCGCAGAGCTTGCTGGTAGCGAGCAGCTCGCACAGCAGCCTGGAGACGATCTTCCTCAAGGAGCAGCGCGTCCTCTTGCCGCAGCCGCTCTTGCTCAAGCTCATCATAAGCGAGCACTCGAGGTGACCCGTATACGAGTTCCGTGGGGGTAACTGCCTCTGCTCCATAGACTAGAGCAAAGGGTGTCTGTCCAGTGGCTCGATTTGGCGTCGTTCTGATCGACCAAAGAACCACCGGTAGCTCCTCGATCCAGTTTCTTCCACACTTGTGCAGCCTGTCGAAAGTTCTGGTCTTGAGCCCGCGCAGCACCTCGGCGTTTGCCCTCTCCGCTTGACCGTTGCTCCTTGGGTGAGCAACAGAAGCGAAGCAGACTTTGGCGCCGAGATCTTGGATGTACTGCATGAAGGCGTGGCTCGTGAACTGTGTGCCGTTGTCGGTGATTATCCGGTTAGGGATCCCGAAGCGGCAAACAATCGACCTGAAGAACTTGACGGCTGACTGTGCGGTCACCTTCCTCACTGGTTCCACTTCCGGCCACTTTGTGAACTTGTCGATTGCGACGTACAAGTACTCAAAGCCCCCGACAGCTCGGGGGAAGGGGCCGAGGATGTCGAGCCCCCAGACCGAAAATGGCCAGGATAAAGGGATCGTCTGGAGAGCTTGAGCTGGCTGGTGTATCTGCTTGGAATGGAACTGGCACGCTTCACACTTGGTTACTTGTGCAGTTGCATCCTGGAGGGCTGTTGGCCAGAAGAAACCTTGCCGGAATGCTTTGCCGACAGAGTGCTCTTGCGCCAATGTGGTGACCACATATGCCTCCGTGTATCTCTGCCAACAGCTTCTGTCCGTCTTCCCGGGGAATGCACCTCAATTTCACACCGTTGAGTCTTCTTCTGTACAGCGTCTTGTCGACGAACTGGTACATACTTGACTGCCGGGCTACTCTTTCGGCTTCTTCTTGCTCTTCGGGAAGTTCTCCTGTCTGAAGGAAACGGACAATCTGCTGCGCCCATGTTGGAGCCTGTGGCTCGACAACAAGGACTAAAGGCAACTCTGCTGCTGCGGGAACGTCCGCTTCTACGGCGAGAAGCTGTGTCTCTGCCGGAGCTTGACGTTCCGCGACAAGCTTGCCGGGAGCTTCAGCTTCAACGGAACAAACCCTAGGGCTTGCCGGAGCATCTGGCTCACCGGCGCTCTTGGCGTTGATCTTGGAGGTTGCTGCGGGAATATCTGCTTCGACGGCGAGAAGCTGTGTCTCTGCCGGAGCGTGACATCCGCGACAAGCTTGCCGGGAGCTTCTGCTTCAACGGAACAAACCCTAGGGCTTGCCGGAGCATCTGGCTCCTCAGCGCCTTCGGTGTTGATCTTGGGGACCTTCTTGGCGGCGGCTTCGGGAAGCTCTGCCGGCAGGTAGTCACCAGGAATCAACTTCCTCTTCTTGCTTTGTCCAGTTGATGGTGTTACGGACGGTTGAGTCAGCTTGAGCACAAAGGTCCCTGGTTCCACAGGTAACTTAAGTGCGGCGCACTTTGACAGGCCATCAGCAATGGCGTTCTGAGTTCTCGGAACGTGCTCCATTTGCAGGCCGTCAAAGCGCTCTTCTAGCTTTCTCACTTCGTCGACGTAAGCTTCCATCAACGGACTCTGATAATTCTTGTTTACTTGGCGGACGACAAGCTGTGAGTCACCCCTGACAATGAGCTTCTTAATCCCAAGGTCTGCCGCGATCCTGAGACCGGCAAGCAATCCCTCATACTCTGCAGTATTGTTTGTTGCTTGCTCCTTGGGAAAGTGCATCTGGACTATGTACTTGAGGTGCTCTCCGGTGGGCGCGATAAGCAGCACACCAGCGCCGGCGCCTTGCAGCGAGAAAGGCACCATCAAAGTACATCAGCCACTCTTTGCTCGCTTCTTTGTCGGGGATGCTCGTCTCCGGAATTTCTTCGTCCGGAGTTGGCGTCCATTCCGCTATGAATTCTGCCAATGCTCTGCTCTGGATAGTTGAAGTGCTTTCAAACTTGAGACCAAAGCTTGACAGTTCCAGTGCCCACTCAACAATCCTGCCTGTCGCTTCAGGATTCTGCAGTATCCTCTTCAGCGGAAAGCGAGTGACCACTGTGATCTCATGTGCTTGGAAGTAATGGCGCAGCTTTCTCGAGGCCATGAGAAGGCCGAAAAGCAGTTTCTGCACACCAGAGTACCTTGACCTAGCCCCCTGCAAGAGGGAACTGACAAAGTAAACTGGGCGCTGCACCGTTTTCTTCCGTATCTCCTCGTGTATCAGCGCGGGTTCATCTTTGTCGGGACCAGAGCTTGTCGGGGAAGCCCCCTGCTTGTCGCTGGATGCGCTTGCCGCGGTTGCTGGCTCATCATCCGCCTCCCTCTCTGCCACTAACGCAGCACTAACCACTTGATTGGTTGCCGCTATGTACAGCAGCAACTTCTCTTGTGGCTTAGGCGCGACAAGTATTGGAGGGGAGGACAGGTATCTCTTCAGGTCTTGCAGCGCAGCCTCCGCGTCCGGAGTCCATTTCATTGGACCTGCCTTTTTCAATAGTTTGAAAAACGGCAGGGCGCGCTCAGCAGACCGAGAGATAAACCTGCTGAGAGCAGCCACGCAACCGGCAAGTTTCTGAACATCTTTGACGCGCTTCGGGGCTTCAATCTGCTCAACGGCCCTGATTCTTGTCGGGGTTGGCTTCAATTCCCCGCTGAGACACGAAGAACCCGAGAAGCTTGCCGGAGGGAACTCCGAAACGCACTTCTCTGGGTTGAGCTTGAGGCTGATCTTGCGCAGATTTGCAAAAGTCTCGTCCAAGTCTTGGATCAGGGTTGCTCTGTCCTTGCTCTTGACCACTATATCATCCATGTAGGCTTCCACATTTCTGTGTATTTGTGGCTCAAGAGCAATATGGACTACTCTTGCAAATGTTGAACCAGCATTTTTTAATCCGAAAGGCATCGTACAAACAGTACGTGCCACATGGAGTAATAAATGCGGTCTTCTCTTCATCCTCCTCTGCCATGAAGATCTGATGATACCCGGAGTATGCATCAAGAAATGAAAGCAAATCACACCCAGCTGTGGAGTCAACAATCTGGTCAATGCGCGGCAAAGGAAATGGGTCTTTGGGACAAGCTTTGTTAACATCGGTGAAATCGATGCAAAGCCTCCATTTCCCGTTTGCCTTGCGCACGACTACAGGATTGGCCAACCACGTGGGATGGAGCACTCCTCTGACGAGGCCTGCTGCTTCCAGTTTCTTGATTTCCTCCGCAATGAATTCTTGGCGCTCCACCGCCTGCTTCCGGACTTTCTGCTTGACGGGCGCGCATGAGGACAGACGGCAAGGTGGTGCTCAATCACTTTCCTGGGAACACCGGGGATGTCAGACGGTTGCCATGCAAACACGTCGACGTTCGCCCGCAGGAAAGCAACGAGCGCGCTTTCCTATTTAGGGTCAAGCGTGGCACTGATGGTGAAGGTACCACCAGCGCCATCCTCCTTGGCGGACACCTTCTTCGTCTCTGGCGGAGCGCCATCGTCTTCTTGTGCTCGCCGGCGGAGCTCGATGGTGCGTCCTCGACGGCAGCGCAGCACTCCGAAGAGGCGTGCTTGCCGGAGTGGGCACCAGAGCTTTTGCCGGACTCGGTCTTTTTGCCGGTGGAGCTCGATGGTGCGTCCTCGACGACAGCGCAACACTCCGAAGAGGTGCGCTTGCCGGAGTGGGCACCAGAGACCCTGCCGGACTTGGTCTTCTGCCGGTGGAGCTTGATGGTGCGTCCTCGACGGCAGCGCAGCACTCCGAAGAGGTGCGCTCTGCGGAGTGGCACCAGAGACCCTGCCGGACTTGGTCTTCTTTGCCGGTGGAGCTCGATGGTGCGTCCTCGACGGCAGCGCAGCACTCCGAAGAGGTGCGCTTGCCGGAGTGGGCACCAGAGCTCTTTCCGGACTTGGTCTTCTTGCCGGTGGAGCTCGATGGCGTGTCCTCGACGGCAGCACAGCACTCCGAAGAGGCGCGCTTGCCGGAGTAGGAACCAGAACTCTTGCCGGACTTGGTCTTCTTGGTCCCGGGAGCTTCAGCGGGCAAGTGGATCGCGGTCTGCCGTGGCTGCTGCTTCCCGGTAGATCTTGTCGGCACAGATAAGAGCGTCCCTCTTGTCGCCGGGGATAGAAATGACGCTTATCGGGCCTGGCATCTTCAGCACGTTATACGCGTAGTGAGAGGCCGCCATGAACTTGGCGAGCGCTGGATGGCCAATTATCCCATTGTAAGGCAACGGGATATCGGCAACGTCGAACGTGACCCTCTCAGTCCTGAAGTTTAACTCGCTGCCGAATGTTACCGGCAGCGTGACCTTCCCCTTCGGCTTGCTCCTTCCCGGGTTGATTCCTTGGAATGTGCCGGTCTCTTCGAGCTCGCCGTCAGGGATCTGGAGTTTTCGGAGCACAGCGGAGGAGATCAGGTTTAAGCCGGCCCCGTCGTCGACTAGCATCTTGGTGACCTTGAGGTTGCGGATGGTTGGTGAAACCAACATCGGCAGACACCCGACCGCGGTTGTGCGATCAGGGTGGTCCTCAGTGTCAAAGATGATAGGCGTGCTGGACCACTTTAGAAGCTTGCGCGATTCGATGGGTGGCTCCGCTGCATTGACTTCCCGCAACCATTGTTTGAGTTTGGCGGTGCGAGGTATGCAGGGAAGCACCCCCGTCAACGCATAAGACCTCTGTGGCTTTCTGAAACTCCTGCTCACTGGTCTCAACGTCATCCATGTCTTCATCCTCGCCGTCGTCGTCATCGTTGTCGCGACGCGGGGAGGTCTGTCTCCTTGCCGCTGCTTGGCCTTGCCGCGGCGTCCTTCCTGGCCGGTGCGCTTCTGGCCAGGTTTCTCGGCACCCCCTTGGGCTCTCTCTTTGTCGCACCGCTCGTACTCAGCCCTCTGTTGCTGGACGAGCTGCTCGACCTTCTTGCAGTTCTGGAGGTCATGGCCCTTGGTGCGGTGAATCTTACAGTACCTCTTGCCGGAGCCATCCCGCTTGTCGGCGACCGCCACAGCCTGACAGTTGGTGCACGCGGCAACTTCCTTGCCAGAGCTACCAACTGTAGCCTTCGTGGCGTCACCTTCATTGCCGGACTGCTCAACAACCAGCACCTCGTTGTTCTGCTTCTTCCTGTTGTTGCGCCGCTGGCTTCTCTTTGCCGGGGCGGCATCCTCACTGTCAGATCCTCCTGCTCCAGTGCTTTCCCCGGGGAATTTCCTCCCCTCCTCAGCGCGTGCACATCTGTCGGCCAGGGCATAAAGCTCTCTGACGTCCCGAATCTTGCACATCGCCAGCTCCTCCCGCATCCTGCGGTTACGCACGTTCTGATGGAACGCGCTGATTACCGCGGCAGGGTGGATATTTGGGATGTTGTGGTGTACACGGCTGAACCTCTGGGTATACTGGCGCAAGGGCTCTCCTTCCTTCTGGACGAGCAGATGAAGATCGCTCTCTTGGCCATGAGGTTTGTGGCCGCCTGTGAAGGCGCCAACAAACTGATGGCATAGCTCAGCCCAGGAGGATATGGAGTTGTCCGGCAAGTGCATGAGCCAGGACCTGACGTTGGGCTTGAGTACCAACGGGAAGTAGTTGGCAAGGATCTTGTCGTCCCGCCCCCCAGCAGCCTGCACCGCGATGGTGTAGATGCTGAGGAACTCCGATGGATGCAACTTGCCATTGTACTTCTCTGGTACGTCGGGCTTGAAGTTCTTCGTTCTGGGCCAATGGACTTGCCGCAGCTCTCGAGTGAACGCAGGGCAACCTACCGGGTACGGCAGGTCGCCTGGTTCCCCTGGCGCATGCATGTCGACAGAGGGCCCAGCGCGCTGGTCTGACTGATGTCGCGCTTCTCTTCGGCGCTCGATGCGTGTACGAGCGTCTTCCCGCTGCCGTTCTTGAAGAACTTGTCGTTGGTCGCGACGAGCTCGCGGATCCGATGACGCGGTGGAGTCGCTGTCGTGGCGGATCCGGCGGGTCGGCGATCTTGGCCTTCGGGGTGGGGAGTGCACAGTAGTTGCACCCCCACCAGTCTTGTCTTCACCGGTTTGCGCCTGGCTGACTCGCTGCGGCTGCAACGTGCTCGGCTGCCGAGGAGTGTCGCCGTTGGCGAAGCCGATGAGACTCTGGATAGTGGCCCTCCAGTCGTCGATCTTGTCCAGAGATGCCGGGGTTTCTGATCCACGGGCACCTATGGGACCGGCGGACCGGGTCCCTTTTGGTTCGGCGGGGGGCGGAGGTTGCGCAAAGAGCAGATCGAGGCGAAGCAAGCGGGCGGTTGGTCGTGTGAGGAGTAAATCGAGGCGAAGCACGCGAGCGATTTACCCAGGTTCGGGCCGCACGGATGCGTAAAACCCTACTCCTGCTTTGTGGATTGGTATTAATTTCTAGCTCCGGAGCGAGCGTGAGTGTGTGGAATTGCTGAACCTCACGAGAGCTCTCGAGGTGGCCGACCCCCTCTACGTTGCACACGGGCCTCCTTTTATACTCAAGGGGTTACCGACATAGAGCAACGGGGGCCGAGGGCAAAAATGGAAAGGGTGCCGTGGGTAGGCACAGCTAGGTACTGTAGTAGGCACAGCTAGCTGCTACAGTGTTATCATACCTAACCCCGATGGCAGGGACAAGGGCATTAAATGCCCGTCTGTGTCGCCTAGACGGCACCGAAAGGGACCGCTAGGGACGCCACCGTCTTGCCACGATGGTTGTCCTGTCAGCGCCTACGTGCCACCGCACGCCCCTAGCTGCACAGCCTCCTGCCACGTGCGCTCGGGACGGGCCCCGGAGCGACAACTGGGTGGATGTGCTGGAGCACGGGCGTGGAGTGGGGGCTTGCCGCGGCAAGCGCCTTGCCGTGGCCATCGACTTGTCGCTTCCGGGAGCTTGTCGCTCGCCGGGTCTTGTCGGGGCACGTAGCGCGCCGCGGCAAGTTCCTTGGAATGCCTCGGACGGCCTTGCCGACAAGCGCCTCTTGCCGGGGTCTTGGGATGCTTCTGATGGCCTTCCCGGCAAGCTCCTCTTGTCGGGGTCTTGCCTTCTTCCCGTCAAGCTCCTCTTGCCGGGGTCTTGTCTTGAGTACTTTGTTCTTGAATGGTATTTAGAGGGACCACAAGGAATCTTGGTGGTGACCTGGCAGGCCTTGCCGCGGGACGCTGCAACTGCCCGTGCACAAGTTCAGGGTACAAGGGTACCCCTACTCTAGTACACCGACAACTATCGAAACTTCAAACCCTGTAGGGGTGTCCCAACTTAGCCCATCACAATATCTCACGGTCAACGAAGGATATTCCTTCTCCCAAGAAGACCCGATCAGTCTCGGAATCCCGGTTACAAGACATTTCGACAATGGTAAAACAAGACTAGCAAAGCCGCCCGATGTGTCGACAATCCCGATAGGAGCTGCACATATCTCATTCTCAGGGCAACACCAGATAGGTCAAGCTACGAGTAAAAACCAGCCCTCGAGTTGCCCCGAGGTGGCCCCGCGGGCTTCCCGTTTTGGACCAACACATAGACAAGCACTGGCCCAGGGGGGTTAAAATAAATATGACCCTCGGGAGCGTGACTCCCAAGGGAAAAGTAGGTGGTGGTGAGGCAAAAGGTAAAACCAAGGTTGGGCCTTGATGGAGGAGTTTTATTCAAAGCGAATTGTCAAGGGGTGTAACGCCCTCGATGCGGCTATATCTCCCACATGTCGAAGCACGACTTAGAGGCATAACCGCATTGAAAGCAATGCGCAAGTGAGGTAATCTTCACACAACCCATGTAATACATAAGGGAAAGAGATAGATAGTTGGCTTACAATCGCCACTTCACACAAATACATGAATAAAGCATTACATCATCCAAATACAATCAGGGCCCGACTACGGAGCCAAAATAAAAGAAGAACCCCAAATGCGACAAGGTCCCCGATCGACCCCAACTGGGCTCCACTACTGATCAACTAGAACAAAACAACACAAAGGACAAGATCTTCATCGAGCTCCTCTGTGATCTTGGTTGCGTCATCTGCACGGTTCAACGGCACCTGCAAGCTGGTTTGGAAGTATCTGTGAGCCACAGGGACTCAGCAATCTCGCACCCTCGCGATCAAGATTATTTAAGCTTACAGGCAAGGTAAAGGAATGAGGTGGAGCTACAGCAAGCGACTAGCATATATGGTGGCTAAACATACGCAAATGAGAGCGAGAAGAGAAGGCAAAGCACGATCGATAAAAGTATGATCAAGAAGTGATCCTATAGCAACCTACGTCAAGCATAACTCCAACACCGTGTTCACTTCCCGGACTCCGCCAGAAAGAGACCATCACGTTTACACACGCAGTTGATTCATTTTAATTAAGTTAAGGTTCAAGTTATCTACAACCGGACATTAACAAATTCCCATATGCCCATAACCGCGGGCACGCCTTTCGAAAGTTCAAATCCCTGCAGGGGTGTCCCAACTTAGTCCATGACAAGCTCTCACGGTCAACGAAGGAATAGACCTCCTCCCGAGACATTCCGATCAGGCTCGGTATCCCGGTTCTACAAGAAATCCTCGACAATGGTAAAACAAGTCCAGCAAGACCACCCGCTGTGCCGACAAATCCCGATAGGAGCTGCACATATCTCGTTCTCAGGGCACACCGGATAAGCTAAGCGTACAGGAGCCGACGTAACCCAAGTTGCCAAGGGATGGCCCTGCACGATGCTCTGGGATGGACCAACACTAAGAGGAGCACTGGCCCGGGGGGGGTTAAAATAAGATGACCCGTGGGCTGGCCGACCCAAGGGAAAGAAAAAGGCTAGGTGGCAAATGGTAAAACCAATGTTGGGCCTTGCGGGAGGAGTTTTATTCAAGGCGAACTGTCAAGGGGTTCCCATTATAACCCAACCGCGTAAGGAACTCAAAATCTGGGAACATAACACCGATATGACGGAAACTAGGGCGGCAAGAGTGGAACAAAACACCAGGCATAAGGCCGAGCCTTCCACCCTTTACCAAGTATATAGATGCATTAATTAAATAAAATATATTGTGATATCCCAACAAGTAAACATGTTCCAACAAGGAACAACATCTCCATGTTCCAACAAGGAACAACCTTCAATCTTCACCTACAACTAACAACGCTATAAGAGGGGCTCAGCAAAGCGGTAACATAGCCAAACAACGATTTGCTAGTACAAGGTGGGTTTGAGGCTTGGTTCAACAATATGGGAGGCATGATAAGCAAGTGGTAGGTATCGTAGCATAGGCATAGCAAAAGAGCGAGCAACTAAGCAAGCAAAGATAGAAGTGATTTCGAGGGTATGATCATCTTGCCTGAGATCCTGCAAGGAAGAAGAACGAGTCCATGACGAAGACAAATGGACGAGGTCGAACGGATCCTCACAAACGCGACGTTAACGGAACTAACCCGAAGAAGCAACACCGGAAAGAATCAAACAACATAGTAAACAACCAACACATAAGCATGGCATGATGCACAACCAAGTATGATGCATGTCCAATTTAAATATGCATGACATGGCAAAGTGCAACAACCAAAACTACAAATTAAGTGGAGCTCAATATGCAACGGGTTGCATATTGACGGAACACCACATCCATTATTTAGTTCTCTCTCGGTTATGTACCCACCAATATTAAATGTTGTTAAACATGGCAAGAGGGTGAAGCAAAAGAAAACTACCCATCTAGTCCAATTTAAACGAGGCCGGGAACAACAAACAACAATTCCGGAAACTCCTCATGTGCATATATTAGGTTAGGTCCTGTTCTGCCCAAAACCATATTTTAGAGTTGTTAGGCATGCAAAACAAAGTCAACATGATAAAATAGGCAAAATCCTACCCCATTTACATATAAAGTTTGTTAGGTTTGGAGTTACGGTTAAATAGTTATGAATTAAATCATTTTAGCATGGCATAGGGGCAAATTAAAACAAACAACATTTTAAACATTTTAAACATGGATGGAAAAGACATATTATTAAACTAGACACAATTCTAAGCAAGTTTCATATATAAAACATTTTAATCCGATGCACGGTTAATGAGTTATTAAATGCATGAACCAGGGGGACTTTTCTGTAAAATTGCAGTCTCAGGAAATTAGAAAAATTCGCAGGACCAGGAAAAAACACAACGGGCCGAATCTGGAACAGAGCATGGGCGCAGGATAGTATGCAGCGCACAGGGCGAGGGAAAAAGGTGGCTTCTCACACTGGGCCAACGGGCCAAAGGGGAAGCAGAGCGGCGGGCCGGTGGATCTGGCGAAGAGGAGCTGGGCCTTGGAGACCAAGTGGGGAGCTGGGCCAGGCCAGGGCGTGCGGTGGCCCATGCGGGCGAGAGGGGCGAGCGTCGGCGTCGTCCTTCTCCCGTACGCCTCACGGGCAGAAGAACAAGACGGCGGCGGCGTGACAAAACTCCGACGACGGCGGGGTTCGGCGAAGCTGGAGAGGCCGGGAACGGGTCGCAGGGCCCCGGATCCGGTGGATCCCGGTCGAATCTGGCGAAGACGGGGCCAACGACGAGCTCCCTGGGCGGCGGCAGCGGGCACCTGCGAGAGAGAGGGAGAATTTAGAGGGAGAGGCCGAAGGAGGGAGGAGAAGGAAGTAGAGAGGCGGGGCGGCGAGGCTGTCTTCTTGGAGGTCTCCGGCGATGGGCGGCGCTCGTCGCCGGCGATGGGCGGCGCTCGTCGCCGGCGAGCGCGGACGACGGGGCAACGCGGCGGAGGAGCTCGGATCAGGATCTCCTCTCCTTATCTGGAGCTCGAGGAGCAGGGGCGGTGCGGTGCGGGCCTTAGAGCCCAGATCGGGGCCCGGGCGGGCCTGGAGCGGGCCTGGCGGTGCGGGGCGATGTGGGGCGCGGGGAGGCGACGTGGCGGCTTCCCGTTGGCTGCGGGCGTCCTGCGTGGTGGTGGCTGGCCACCAGGATGGCGCCAAGTGGCAGGGACGAGGTGGACGGCGGTGGAAATAGAAGAGAGGAGGTGGGAGGCGGCTGGCTGATGATTGGGGGCGCGGATTTCGAGCAGGAGGAAGGAGAAGGCCAAAAATGGCAAGGGGGCTGCTATATATAGCAGGAGGAGCTAGGGTTGGGGGTTTTAGTTCGTTCCGGAGCCGTTCGATCTCGATCGGACGACCCGGAGTGGAGGGGGGTTAGATAGGTGGGCTAGTGGGCTGTGAAGAGAGGAGAGGAGTGCAGCCCGGCAACTGTTTCTGGAGACCGAATATGTCCGACGTTAGACCGACTATATTGTCGCTATAGTTTAACGGTTGGGCTATCAAACGAACTCTGAATGCGATGAAACTTGACAGGCGGTCTATCTACACTATAATAATACCGCATGCCAACTTTCGACCCATTCCAAGAAAAATTTTCCGGCCACTTATAAAATGCTATTTCGGACATGCCGTGGGCGCGTGCAAGTGTGTCTGGGCTCAGAACGGACAACGGAGAGAACGAGGAGGCCGGGACGCATGCAAGTTTTAAAACATGATGATGCAATGCACATGATGACATGATAAGATTCAACACGCAAGCAAATGACATGGCAACGACAGCAAATAACTGGAAGACACCTGGCACATCGGTCTCGGGGCGTTACAACACTCCACCACTACGAGAGGATCTCGTCCCGAGATCTAGAATGGCACCGGAGGGAAAAACGGAAGAGAAAGAGAAGAGATAAAAATAAGTTGCTTCTTTGAAAAACGAGTGAGACCAAAGAACCTTGGAAAGGTTAAGTCATAACGAGAAAAGAATACAACAGAGATGAATGAAGTTGAAAACAATCCGCTAGGAAAAGGAACAAGGAAGAAGAAATTCGAACAGCACTCCGGTTGGAAAGATATGCAGGGCTTAATAAAATGAAGAACTTGAGCAAAGGGCATACACTCCGGTTAAATTGATAAGCATGAAAAGAGAACAATCCTCGCAATCTAGGATGATGATTGAAAAGAGCAACATCACAAAGCCTCCGGGAGAAAGAATAGAAGCTAGATCGTTTGGAAATGAAAGAATTGAGAAGAAAATGACAACTTCTGCCAACAATTGAGCTTGGAAAACACCCTTCCAAGAAAATTATAACGGAGTTGTTGGAAAACCAACAACGAAACGAATAAGCTTGTAGTGGGCTTAGGGAAAATATCTCAACACTGAAGTGAACTTCTGCCACTAACGAAAACAAGATTGGATTGATAAGAACAAGGAGACGAGAAACTATTTCACCGGGAGGACAAAAGAAAAACTTGGGTCAAATATACGCCTCACACTAGGAAAATCCTTAGGGAAGGCTTTAGGTGAAACATGACGCAAGCTAACTCGAATGAAAAGATTGGTGGATTTAAAATACATCATTCTTAACAACATGTGAATCATGAAACATGAACTAAAATTATCAAGAATGACATAATACCACTTCCAATCATACGGTAGAAAGAATTTCACTCTGGATTGCCAAATGAAGAATGATTGAGCTCCTCTGAAAAGAATCTTGATGAACACTTGGAGAAGGAATTAAATCCTTGATGAACCGTCATGTAGAACCTCCATGAAGAACTCCGGTAAAAAAAAGAATAAACAAACGAAATGAAGGATGAAAAGAATAAGGTTGAAGCCTTGCAATGATTTAGATGGATCTTCTTGATGAAAAAACTGTGAGAGCTTGGAACTCCGGAAAAAGAAAGATGAATCAAATGAAACCGAGAATTTGAAGAGCCTCCGGAATAAGGAATTGAATTCACTCGATGAAACAAAAATAAGAATTACATTATGCTCATCCTTCACCAATTAAATTGATGACAAGCAATGGATTTGGCATACTACTTATTCTCGTAGAAAGGATTAAAAGAGATATATCAAAACTTGAGAAGGTCTTCAACGAACCACCGGTAGAATTGAAATAACGAATAAATTGATGAGGAAGAGAAGTCTTGAATGAACCACCGTAAGAATTAAAATGAACGAAGAAAAGATAAGGACAACACCGGGAAGAATTAGCAAATGAATGAAGAAGCTTGAGAGAATTTAGATACATGAGAACGAAGGGATCACGAACTGATTAGAGATCACTTGAACGAAGCACCGGTAAACTTTGGAGTATGAGAGCTGAAAGCTGGAATGAATAATTCTGATATGATGGCCTCCAGAGAATCAAACTGAAAAGACTCCTGAATTGCTCCAGATAGGTGAACAGAAATCTCACATTAGAAAACAATTATGAGAGGATGGTCTCGAACTAGAACCACGAATCCCTGAGAGAACGGATAAGATATGGAGGAAAAACTCTTCTTCGGTCTTCAAATGTTGAGAATGACGACGAGAAACACCACCAAGAATTATTTAAACCCTCCGAAAGAATCAAAAGCGAAGAGGTTGAACCAACGATGAAAAGAATTTGAAAGATCTTGGAGAAATACATTTGACTGATGATAACTCATTCTTACGTCAAACTTTGACAAGAAATTTGAGGATATCTCCGGGAAAAAAGAAGAGTCAGGTAAGATCCTGGGAAAAGACCTGTGGGTTAGGGCCCACTCAAAAGAAACATCGTTGAAGTATTTAAAAGATAGATTGCATGAGTTGAATTACGTAGCTCAAAAGAGATAACATCCTTGAAAGAGCTTGAATGAAAGCAGAGTGGAAACACGATTCTTCTAGATATCTTGAGCACTCCAGAACAATTGAGTAGCGAGCGGTGAAAGATTATTAGGTGTACCGTTATGAGAAGGCATTTGAAACGAGGAAAAAGATATGACCAACACCGAAAGCTTGAATTGGTTCCACCGGAGAAGAAAACGAGTGATGAGAGACGAACTTGAAGATCCGTTAGAATCTTCATGAGAATCACCGGATAAGAATATTGATAGAAAAAGAATGGAGAGGCTTCACATCAATAAGATGGATACTCGATTAAGAGATCTGAATCCTTATAGAAAAACAAAGGGAGGGAGGGTGGGAAAAACAAAGACAATTTGAAATGAATGAAACGAACATCGTTGAGAAGAACTGATACTAGATCTTGCGAATGTTGAAATGATCGGATCCACATGAAGAGAAACACACCGATTGAAAAGGATTGACATGAAAATCTTGATGATCAAGAAGGATTGGTATCCACATCGGAGTATGAGAACACCATTTGGGGAAGGTATGGAATCAACATTTGACTTCGAAGCAACTCGAATACCACAACTCAAAAAAACAAAAACAAAGGATTATGACTTGCAAAATAAGCCGGAACAAACATATGATAGAGATTTCGTCCGAAGTTTTCGTGGTGGGGCCTACACGGGCTCGATCGTACAGCACCATCATGTACAAGGCAGTGCACATGACATATGAAGCGTCCCCGAGTCGGCATAGCCAAGTACTCTTTAAGACACAACGAGACCACTGTAAAACCGACCGTGAATAGGCGGACCACTAGACGTCGAACCCCAATTTCATATCGTACATCTGTCGGAAAGATATCCTAAGTGCTACTTGAATTCCCACTTATGAAACTCCTGAACCTTTCCGGTTATGCAATCAGGTGTTGCGGATACAGGGGAAGCATAATATCTCACCCAAAACTAGCAAATCCTACATCCAGCTGTATCCATCCTTCAACACATAACCAAGAAACCTTCGGAAATCGTCTACCTCAACCGTCGAAAAGCATCCGTTATACGAGTTATGGCAATACTCCTGAACTCCCTCCCAGTACTGGGTGGCGTCGAGGTTATCTCACCAACAACTGCATAAAAGAGATTTTCGATGTCGGCGAAACTATCTCAGGTATTCCAGAACTGCAACGATAAAATTGTGACGACAACACCTTAAAGCTCAACTCCCCGGGACACTGGCACAAAACCCCTGACAGGAGGCACCAAGACAATGTTCTCGTCACAAAACCATCAGAGCGATTCCAAGATACCCGCGTGATCCTAAATTTTTTTTAGTGAAATTTGAGAAGAGAAGAGTCAAAACTCTATGTCAGGATGCCTTACCAGAGCGATGAGGAGACTGGGAAGTAAAAAGAATTCCTGAACTCTCCGATATATAATTCCTAAATGGCTCAAAACATTTTTCTAGACACAACTCGGCGGCTAATAACGATCAAGCAATGGGGCTCCTAAGGTCGGGGAAGGCTCTGATTACCAACTTGTAACGCCCTCGATGCGGCTATATCTCCCACGTGTCGAAGCACGACTTAGAGGCATAACTGCATTGAAAGCAATGTCGCAAGTGAGGTAATCTTCACACAACCCATGTAATACATAAGGGAAAGAGATAGATAGTTGGCTTACAATCGCCACTTCACACAAATACATGAATAAAGCATTACATCATCCAAATACAATTAGGGCCCGACTATGGACCCAAAATAAAAGAAGAACCCCAAATGCGACAAGGTCGCCGATCGACACCAACTGGGCTCCACTACTGATCAACTAGAACGAAACAACACAAAGGACAAGATCTTCATCGAGCTCCTCTATGATCTTGGTTGCGTCATCTGCACGGTTCAACGGCACCTGCAAGCTGGTTTGGAAGTATCTGTGAGCCACAGGGACTCAGCAATCTCGCACCCTCGCGATCAAGACTATTTAAGCTTATAGCCAAGGTAAAGGTATGAGGTGGAGCTGCAGCAAGCGACTAGCATATATGGTGGCTAAACATACGCAAATGAGAGCGAGAAGAGAAGGCAAAGCACGATCGATAAAAGTATGATCAAGAAGTGATCCTATAGCAACCTACGTCAAGCATAACTCCAACACCGTGTTCACTTCCCGGACTCCGCCGGAAATAGACCATCACGGTTACACACGCAGTTGATTCATTTTAATTAAGTTAAGGTTCAAGTTATCAACAACCGGACATTAACAAATTCCCATCTGCCCATAACCGCGGGCACGCCTTTCGAAAGTTCAAATCCCTGCAGGGGTGTCCCAACTTAGCCCATGACAAGATCTCATGGTCAACGAAGGAATAGACCTCCTCCCGAGACATTCCGATCAGGCTCGGTATCCCGGTTCTACAAGACATCCTCGACAATGGTAAAACAAGTCCAGCAAGACCACCCGCTGTGCCGACAAATCCCGATAGGAGCTACACATATCTCGTTCTCAAGGCACGCCGGATAAGCTAAGCATACAGGAGCCGACGTAACCCAAGTTGCCAAGGGATGGCCCTGCACGGTGCTCTGGGTTGGACCAACACTCAGAGGAGTACTGGCCCGGGGGGGTTAAAATAAGATGACCCTTAGGCTGGCCGACCCAAGGGAAAGAAAAAGGCTAGGTGGCAAATGGTAAAACCAATGTTGGGCCTTGCCGGAGGAGTTTTATTCAAGGCGAACTGTCAAGGGGTTCCCATTATAACCCAACCGCGTAAGGAACTCAAAATCTGGGAACATAACACCGATATGACGGAAACTAGGGCGGCAAGAGTGGAACAAAACACCAGGCATAAGGCCGAGCCTTCCAACCTTTACCAAGTATATAGATGCATTAATTAAATAAGATATATTGTGATATCCCAACAAGTAAACATGTTCCAACAAGGAACAAAATCTCCATGTTCCAACAAGGAACAACCTTCAATCTTCACCTGCAACTAACAATGCTATAAGAGGGGCTAAGCAAAGCGGCAACATAGCCAAACAACGGTTTGATAGGACAAGGTGGGTTTGAGGCTTGGTTCAACAATATGGGAGGCATGATAAGCAAGTGGTAGGTATCGCAGCATAGGCATAGCAAAAGAGCGAGCAACTAAGAAAGCAAAGATAGAAGTGATTTCGAGGGTATGATCATCTTGCCTGAGATCCTGCAAGGAAGAAGAACAAGTCCATGAAGAAGACAAACGGACGAGGTCGAACGGATCCTCACAAACGCGACGTTAACGGAGCTAACCCGAAGAAGCAACACCGGAAAGAAGCAAACAACATAGTAAACAACCAACACATAAGCATGGCATGATGCACAACCAAGTATGATGCATGTCCGGTTTAAATATGCATGACATGGCAAAGTGCAACAACCAAAACTACAAATTAAGTGGAGCTCAATATGCAACGGGTTGCATATTGACGGAACACCACATCCATTATTTAGTTCTCTCTCGGTTATGTACCCACCAATATTAAATGTTGTTAAACATGGCAAGAGGGTGAAGCAAAAGAAAACTACCCATCTAGTCCAATTTAAACGAGGCCGGGAACAACAAACAACAATTCCGGAAACTCCTCATGTGCATATATTAGGTTAGGTCCTGTTCTACCCAAAACCATATTTTAGAGTTGTTAGGCATGCAAAACAAAGTCAACATGATAAACTAGGCAAAATCCTACCCCATTTACATATAAAGTTTGTTAGGTTTGGAGCTACGGTTAAATAGTTATGAATTAAATCATTTTAGCATGGCATAGGGGCAAACTAAAACAAACAACATTTTAAACATTTTAAACATGGATGGAAAAGACATATTATTAAACTAGACACAATTCTAAGCAAGTTTCATATATAAAACATTTTAATCCGATGCACGGTTAGTGAGTTATTAAATGCATGAACCAGGGGGACTTTTCTGTAAAACTGCAGTCTCAGGAAATTAGCAAAATTCGCAGGACCAGGAAAAAAACACAACGGGACGAATCTGGAACAGAGCATGGGCGCATGATAGTATGCAGCGCACAGGGCGAGGGAAAAAGGTTGCTTCTCACACTGGGCCAACGGGCCGAAGCGGAAGTAGAGCGGCGGGCCGGCGGATCTGGCAAAGAGGAGCTGGGCCTTGGAGACCGAGTGGGGAGCTGGGCCAGGCCAGGGTGTGCGGTGGCCCATGCGGGCGAGAGGGGCGAGCGTCGGCGTCGTCCTTCTCCCGTGCGCCTCACGTGCAGAAGAACAAGACGGCGGCGGCGTGACAAAACTCCGGCGACGGCGGGGTTCGGCGAAGCTGGAGAGGCCGGGAACGGGTCGCAGGGCCCCGGATCCGGTGGATCTCAGCCGGATCTTGCGAGGACGGGGCCAACGACGAGCTCCCTGGGCGGCGGCAGCGGGCACCTGCGAGAGAGAGGGAGAATTTAGAGGGAGAGGCCGAAGGAGGGAGGAGAAGGAAGTAGAGAGGTGGGGCGGTGAGGCTGTCTTTCTGGAGGTCTCCGGCGATGGGCGGCACTCGTTGCCGGCGAGCGCGGACGACGGGGCCACGCGGCGGAGGAGCTCGGATCGGGATCTCCTCTCCCGATCTGGAGCTCGGGGAGCAGGGGCAGTGCGGTGCGGGCCTCAGAGCCCAGATCGGGGCCCGGGCGGGCCTGGAGCGAGCCTGGCGGCGCGGGGCGATGTGGGGCAAGGGGAGGCGACGTGGCGGCTTCCCGTTGGCTGTGGGTGTCCTGCGTGGTGGCGGCTGGCCACCAAGATGGCGCCAAGTGGCAGGGACGAGGTGGCCGGTGGTGGAAATAGAGGAGAGGAAGTGGGAGGCGGCTGGCTGATGATTGGGGGCATGGATTTCGAGGAGGAGGAAGATGAAGGCCAAAAATGGCAAGGGGGGCTGCTATATATAGCAGGAGGAGCTAGGGTTGGGGGTTTTAGTCCGTTCCGGAGCCGTTCGATCTCGATCGGACGACCCGGAGTGGAGGGGGGTTAGATAGGTGGTCTAGTGGGCTTTGAAGAGAGGTTGGGCTGAGATGAGAGGAGAGGAGTGCAGCCCGGCAACTGTTTCCGGAGACCGAAAACGTCCGACGTTAGACCGACTATACTGTCGCTATAGTTTAACGGTTGGGCTATCAAACGAACTCTGAATGCGATGAAACTTGACAGGCGGTCTATCTACACTATAATAAGACTGCACGCCAACTTTTGACCCATTCCGAGAACATTTTTATGGCCGCTTATAAAATGCTATTTCGGACATGCCGCGGGCGCGTGCAAGTGTGTCTGGGCTCAGAACGGACAACGGAGAGAACGAGGAGGCCGGGATGCATGCAAGTTTTAAAACATGATGATGCAATGCACATGATGACATGATAAGATGCAACACGCAAGCAAATGACATGGCAACAACAGCGAATAACTGGAAGACACCTGGCACATCAATCTCAGGGCGTTACAAGGGGTCCCCATAACACCCAACCGTGTAAGGATCGCAAAAGTCAAGGAACATAACACCAGGCATAAGGCCGAGCCTTCCACCCTTTACCAAATATATAGATGCATTAATTAAATAAGAGATATTGTGATATCCCAACATAACCATGTTCCAACCAGGAACAAACTTAATCTTCACTTGCAACTAGCAACGCTATAAGAGGGGCTGAGCAAAGTGCTAACATAGCCAAACAACGGTTTGCTAGGAAAGGTGGGTAAGAGGCTTGACATGGCAATATGAGAGGCATGATATAGCAAGTGGTAGGTATCGCGGCATAGCAATAGAGCGAGCAACTAGCAAGCAAAGATAGAAGTGATTTCGAGGGTATGGTCATCTTGCCTAAGATCCCGCAAGGAAGAAGAACGAGTCCATGAAGAAGACAAACGGACGTAGTCGAACAAATCCTCACAACTCCGGAATGACTCCGAAGCTAACGAGAGGAACAACCCGAAAAGAAGCAAGTAACATAGTAAACAACCCTCACATAAATATGGCATGATGCACAACCAAGTATGATGCATGTCTGGTTTAATGAGGCATGGCATGGCAAAATGCACAAACAATCCTACAAATTAAGTGGAGCTCAATATGCAACTCCGTTGCATATTGATGAAACACCACATGACTTATTTAGTTCTCTCCCGTTTATGTACTCAACAAAATTAAATGTTGGTTAGCATGGCAAGATGTGAAGCATACATAAACTAACTACCAAGTCAAGTTTAAATGAGGCCGGAAACAACAAATAACTATTCCGGAAAATCCTCATGTGCATATTTTTAGGTTTGGTACTGTTCTGCCCTATAACACAATTTTAGAGGTATTAAGCATGGAAATAAGTACACCATGTTAAACTAGGCATTTTTCTACACCATTTACATATAAAGTTTGTTAGGTTTGGAGCTACGGTTATTTAGTTATGAATTAAATCATTTTAACATGGCATAGGGGAAAATTAAAGCAAACAACAATTTAAACATTTCAAACATGGATGAAAGTTGGATATTATTAATCTACATGAAGTTCTAAGCATTTTTCATATATGAAACATTTTAATACGATGCTCGGTTAATGAGTTATTATATGCATGAAGTTTAGGGGCTAATCTGCAAAAATGCAATCCCCTGGAAAATAGACAAATTCACATATCTGAAAAAAGCTACACTGGGCCGAATCTGCTAGCTGGCCCAATAGTGCACAGGGGAGGCTGGGCGCGTCCTCACCTCACTGGGCCGGATCTGCTAGCTGGCCCAACAGTGCACAGGGGAGGCTGGGCGCGTCCTCACCTCACTGGGCCTCAATGCGCGGTTCAGTGGAGGTGGGCTTGCGGGCAGGCCTTGGCGCGTCCTTGGGCTAGCAGGCCCGATCAGTGGAGACGGAGGCCGGCAGGGGCGACGCTGGGTCTTGGCGCTGATCTGTCCCAAGTGGGCGAGGCGCACGGTCAATGGGGTGAGCGGCATGCACTTGGCGGCAGGGACGTCACGGGGACGACCGGATCCAAGGCAGGGGAGGCACGTGGAGGTGGGGAACGATCGGCTCCTTCCGCCCCGTGGCGCAGCTAGTCCGGCGGTGCTTGCTTGGAGCTCGGGCGTCGAGCGCCATGGCACTGCATCGGCAGGCCGAGACAGAGAGAGATGTTACAGGAGGAGGGAGAGAAACCGAGGAATAAAAAGGAGGAGATGGGCGCGGGGAACCTCGGGAGGTCGGCGCTTGATGGTGGAGCTCGACGGTGGAGGGACCTCCGGGGGTGCTGCTGCTTGTGGCGGGCGCGCGGGAAACTACGGGCGGCCATGGCGTTCCTTCTGCTGCTGGACCAAGAGAGGGAAAGAGAGGTCAGGAAGGAGAGAGCACGGTGAAGGAAAAGAAAGAGGGCATGGGCATCGATGGTCCTGCTGGTGGCTCTTGCTGCTCCGACCGGCAGTCTCCGACGGGAAAACACCGGCGAGGAGGAGGTCCTCGAGCGGCTGGGTTGGAGGAGATCGAGGAGAGGGGTGGCGGTTGTGGCCGGTGGTTTGGATCGGGAGATATCAGCTAGGGAGTCGGTGGTTTGGTGGGGATGGATCCCGAGGGAGAAGGGAGTTGGTGGGGTGGCGGCGAAGGGAATGGAAGGATTGGACATCTCCCCTAGGTTTTAGGATTGGTCATTATATAGCAAGTGAAATTTTAAGTATGGGTATTTGGAACCTCCAATTCAAATCGAACGGTCGAGAACAAATAGGCTTGGAAAATCTAAATAAGAAACGAAGATATTTTATAGATATTTGGGGATGATCCGGATCGAACGGTGACGACTGCCCGGGTCGGGTCCGGGGCAGCTTTCGGATGCACGCGCGAGGAGGGCCGCGGGCTGACAAGAGAGGCTAGGATGGGCCTAGTGGTAGGTAGTGGACTGTGTAGACAGTCTCGAGCTGAGAGAAGAGAAGAGACAGAGACCCGGTGACTGTTTCCGGAGACCGAAAACGTCCAACGTTAGACCGGCTATAATGCCGCTATAGTTTAACGGTTGGGCTATCAAACGGACTCTGAATGCGATGAGACTTGACAGGCGACCTACTAACAACATAAAAACACCACATGCCAACTTTCAACCCATTCCAAGAACATTTTCCGGCCACTTATAAAATAATATTTAAGATGTGCCGCGGGAGCGTGCAAGTGTGTCTGGGCTCAGAACGAAAAACGGACGGAACTGGGGGAACCCGGATGAATGCAAGTTTCGAAAAACATGATGATGCAATGCGGATGATGACATGGCAAGATGCAACATGAAAACAAATGACAAGGCAACAACACGAATAACTGGAAGACATCTGGCGCAAATGTCTCGGGGCGTCACAACACTCCACCACTACGAGAGGATCTCGTCCCGAGATCTAGGATGGCATCGGGGAAAAACAAAAGAGAAGGGGAAAAGGTAAAGCTAAGTTGCTTCTTTGACAAATGAGTGAAACCAGAGAACCTTGCTAGGTTGAACAAATTGAAAGAAAGAAAACAACGAAGATGAAAAAAGTTGAAAACACTCCGTTAGGAAAGAGGAACAAGGAACATTACTAGAACCTTGTAGGTTGAGAGACATAAGAAAAGTGTCACCAAGGATAAGAAGTACATGCAAGCACTCCGGATGAAATGAGATGTACAAGGACCGATAAAGATCAATTACGACAACACTCCAGTTGGACATGGAAGGTAAAGAATATAAACTTTGCCAAACGAAAGCACTTGGATGAGACTCTTGTTAGAAGAGGAATGATAGACATGACACTCTGGTTAAAACAAGATAGAGAAGGGAAAAGAATGATATAATTTGGGCAGCATTCCGGCTGTAAATGGAAGGAATTGAACATGAACTTGACAAGATGAGAGTATGGTTGATGAAATCAACAACACACTGTCTTCGGAACTATTGAAAGAATGGCACAAGGGGTAAGAACGATTTTAGACAGCACTCCGGTTGAGAAGGGATGGACAACTTTATAAGATGAGAGAACTTGAATGAAGGACACGACACTCCGGTTAAATGGATAAGCACGAAAAGAACATGATCTTTGACCAAACTAGATGATGGGTGAAAATAGCAAAAACATCACAAAGCCTCCGGAAGAAATAAAAGAATAGAATTAAAAGAAGGCAGAAGAAAACAACATCTTCTACCTCAAATGAGCTTGAAAAAGCATATTTAGGAGAAGGTTCGAACGGAGTTGTTGGAAAATCAACAATGAAATGATATACTCCTCGTGGACTTATGAAAACATCTCAAAACTGAGGTGAAATTTTTCCACTAACGGAAAACGATAGATTGGATTGATATGAACAAGGAGACGAGAAACTTATTTCACCGGGAGGATAAATGAAGAACTTGGGTCATTTATAAGCACCATAATTAGCAATAATCATTGGGAAAGATTTAGGTGAAATATAACCCAAGATAACTCCAATGAAGAGATTGATGGATTTACAATATCTCATTCTTGACAAAATGTGAATCATGAAACACGAAATCAAATTGTCAAAAATAACATAACACCACCTCAAAAGATAAGAGGGAAAGAATTGTGCTTCGGAATACAAGATGAAGAAAACTTGAGCTACTCTGAAAAGAATCTTGATGAACGCTTCGAGAAGGAATTAAACCCTTGATGAGCCATCATGTAGAGCCTCCATGAAGAACTCCTGTAACAAAAGGATGATCAAACGAAAGGAAGGAGAAATTGAAAACACATGGTGAAGCCTTGCGATGATTTAGAAGGAGCTTCGCGACGAGATAATGCAGAAAAGCTTGGAACTCCAGAAAAGAAAGATGAACAAATGAAATCAAGAATTTTGATGAACCTCCAGAATAAGAAATTAATCACTTGGATGAAACAAGAATAAAAATTACATTATGCTTATTTTACATACTACTTATTCTCGTAGAAAGGATTAAGATAGATATATCGCAAACTTAAGAAGGTCTGCCACAAACCACTGGTAGGATTGAAGCAACGAATAAATTGATATGATAGCCAAGAAATAAAACTCTTGAATGAACCACCGTAAGAATTAAACATGAAAGTAGCAAAAGCACAATTCACCGGGAAGAATTGGAAAATGAATGAAGATACTTGAGAGAATTTATATGCAAGTGAACGAAGAGATCCCGAGCTGATTAGAGAATACTTGAATGATGCACCGGTAAGATTTGGAGAACGATATCTACACACTGAGAATGAATAATTCTAAGATGATGGGCTCCGGAGAAACAAGCTAAAGGACTCCTGAAATGCTCCTGATGGGTGAAAAGAATTTTTACAATCGAAACAAATTATGAGAGGATGGCATCACGCTTGAACTGAGAATCCTCGAGAGAAGGCACAAGATTTAGAGGAAACACTTCTTCAAATCCGAGAATGGCGTCGAGAAACACCACCAAGAATTGTTGAGGCACTCCGGAATGAAAATTAGAAAGGTTAAACCAATGATGAAAAGAATGTGAAATATCTTGGAGAAGGCATTTGACCAATGATAACTCATTCTTACGTCAAACTTGGAAAAGAATTTGAGAAGCCTCGGAAAAATTAGAAGAGTCAGGTAAGATCCTGGAAAAGACATGTGGGTTAGGGCCCACTCAAGAGAAAAACACCGTTGAACGATTACTTGAAAAGGAGATAGCACCGGTTGAATTAAACAGCTTGAATGAGATAACAACCTCGAAATAAGTTGAATGGATCTTGAATGTCAAGACGAGCCTTCTGAGATATCTTTAGCACTCCCGAACAAACGAATAGCGAGAAGTGAATGATTATGAGGTGCACCGGTATGAGAAGGTATTTGAAATGAGGAAAAGGGATATGATCAACAACAAAAGCTTGATTTGAATCCACCGGAGAAGATAAAAGAAACGAAGAATGATGAACTTGAAGCTCCGTTAGTATCTTCCTGAGAATCACCGGATAAGAATATTGACGAAAAAGAATGAAGAAACTTCACATCCATAACATGATAGTTGATTAAGAAATCCGAATCCTTGAAGAAAAAGGGTGGGAGGGCGGGAAAACAAAGACAACTTGGGGGCGGATGAAACGAACAACGTTGGGAAAACCAAGAGGTGATCTTGCGGATGTTGAAATGATCGGATCCATTTGGAGAGAAACACATCGCTTGAAAAGGATTGACAAGACAAATTCGATTATCATGAAGGATTTGTATTCACATAGGAGTATGAGAACACCATTTGGGGAAGGTATGGAATCAACACTTGACATTGAAGCAACTTGAATACCACAACTCAAAACAAAACAAAGGATTGGGTTGCAAAATAAGCCGGAACAAACATATGATAGAGATTTCGTTCGAAGTTTTCGTGGTGGGCCCAACACGGCCTCGATCGTACAACACCATCATGTACAAGGCAGTGCACATGACATACGAAGCGTCCCCGAGTCAGCATAGCCAAGGACTCTTTAAGACACAACGAGACCATTGTAAAACCAACCGTGGATAGGCAGACCACTAGACGTCGAACCCCAATTTCATGTCATATATCTGTCGGAAAGATATCCTAGGAGCTACTTGAATTCCCACTTATAAACTCCCAAAACTTTCTGGTTATGCAATCAGGTGTTGGGGATACAGGGAAGCATAATATCTCACCCAAAACTAGCAAATCCTACATCCAGCTTTATCCATCCTTCAACACATAACCAAGAAACCTTCAAAAATCATTTACCTCAACCTTCGAAAAGCATCCGTTATACGAGTTATGGCAATACTCCCGAACTCCCGCCCTAGTACTGGGTGGCGTCGAGGTTATCTCACCAACAACTGCATAAAAGTGATTTTCGATGTCGGCAAACTCAGGTATTCCAGAACTGCAACGATAAAATTGTGACGGCAACACCTCGGAGCTCAACTCCCCGGGACACTGCCACAACCCCTAAATGTCAGGAGGCACCAAGAACAATGTTCTCGTCACAAAACCATCAGAACGATTCCAAGATACACACGTGATCCTAAAAACAATTTCGTGAAATTTAAGGAGAGAAGAGTCAAAACTTCTACGTCAGGAGGCCTCACCAGAGCGACGAAGGGGCTGAGGAGTAAAAAGAATCCTACTCTCCGATATATATAATCATATAAGTCTCAAAACATTTTTCTAGACTGAACAACGCCAGCGATTCGATGAAGCAGGGGGCTCCTAATTCGGGGAAGGCTCTGATATCAACTTGTAACACCCATGATGCGGCTATATATCCCACGTGTCGGAGCACGACTTAGAGGCATAACCGCATTGTAGGCATGTCACAAGAGGGGTAATCTTTACACATCCCATGTACTGAATAAGAAAGGGATAAAGAGGTTGGCTTACAATCGCCACTTCACACAATACATGAATATATCATTACATCATCTAGAATACAAACAAGGTCTGACAACGGAACCAAAATAAAGGAAGACAACCCCTAATGCATAGATCCCCGATCGCCCCGACTGGGCTCCACTACGGGTCAAAAGGAAAACGGAACAAAACAACGATCAAGATCTTCATCGAGCTCCCACCTGAGCTCGGTTGCGTCACCTACACTGGTATCATCAGCACCTGCAACTGTTTGGAAGTATTTGTGAGCCACGAGGACTCAGTAATCTCACACCCATGAGATCAAGACTATTTAAGCTTAAGGGGTAGGAAAGGGTAATGAGGTGGAGCTGCAGCAAGCACTAAGCATATATGGTGGCTAACATACGCAAATAAGAGCAAGACGAGAAGCAACGCAACGGTTGTGAACTAGAAGTGACCAAGAAGTGAACCTAAAACTACTTACGTTCAAACATAACTCCAAAGTCGTGTGCACTTCCCGGACTCCGCCGGAAAGAGACCATCACGGCTACACATGCGGTTGATGCATTTTAATTAAGTTAAGTGTCAAGTTCTCTACAATCGGACATTAACAAATTCCCATCTGCCCATAACCACGGGCACAACTTTCAAAAGTTCAAACCCTGCAGGGTTGTCCCAACTTAGCCCATCACAAGCTCTCACGGTCAATGAAGGATATTCCTTCTCCCAGGAAGACCTGATCAGTCTCGGAATCCCGGTTACAAGACATTTCGACAATGGTAAAACAAGACCACCAAAGCCGCCTGATGTGCCGACAACACCGATAGGAGCTGCACATATCTCGTTCTCAGGGCAACATGAGATAGGTCAAGCTACAAGTAAAAACCAGCCCTCGAGTTGCCCCGAGGTGGCCCCGCAAGCAGCCCGTTTCAGACCAACACTTAGACGCGCACTAGCCCGGGGGGTTAAAATAAAGATGACCCTCGGGAGCGTGACTCCCAAGGGAAAAGTAGGTGGTGGTGAGGCAAAAGGTAAAACCAAGGTTGGGCCTTGCTGGAGGAGTTTTATTCAAAGTGAACTGTCAAGGGGTCCAAATAACACCCAACTGTGTAAGGAACGCAAAAATCAAGGAACATAACACCGGTATGACGGAAACTAGGGCGGCGAGAGTGAAACAAAACACCAGGCATAAGGCCGAGCCTTCCACCCTTTGCCAAGTATATAGATGCATTAATTAAATAATAGTTATTGTGATATCCCAACATAACCATGTTCCAACAAGGAACAAACTTAATCTTCACCTGCAACTAGCAACACTATAAGAGGGGCTGAGCAAAGCGGTAACATAGCCAAACAACGGTTTGCTAGGAAAGGTGGGTTAGAGAATTGACATGGCAATATGAGAGGCATGATATAGCAAGTGGTAGGTATTGCGGCATAGCAATAGAGCGAGCAACTAGCAAGCAAAGATAGAAGTGATTTTGAGTGTATGGTCATCTTGCCTGAGATCCCGCAAGGAAGAAGAATGAGTCCATGAAGAAGACAAACAGACGTAGTCGAACGAATCCTCACAACTCCGGAACGACTCCGAAGCTAACGAGAGGAACAACCCGAAAGGAAGCAAGCAACATAGTAAACAACCCTCACATAAACATGGCATGATGCACAACCAAGTATGATCCATGTCCGGTTTAATGAGGCATGGCATGGCAAAATGCACAAACAATCCTACAAATTAAGTGGAGCTCAATATGCAACTCCGTTGCATATTGACGAAACACCACGTGACTTATTTAGTTCTCTCCCGTTTATGTACTCAACAAAATTAAATGTTGGTTAGCATGGCAAGACATGAATCATACATAAACTAACTACCTAGTCAAGTTTAAATGAGGCCGGAAACAACAAACAACAATTCCGGAAAATCCTCATGTGCAAATTTTTAGGTTTGGTACTATTCTGCCCTATAACAAAATTTTAGAGATATTAAGCATGGAAATAAGTACGCCATGTTAAACTAGGAATTTTCTACCCCATTTACATATAAAGTTTGTTAGGTTTGGAGCTACGGTTATTTAGTTATGAAATAAATCATTTTAACATGGCATAGGGGCAAATTAAAGCAAACAACAATTTAAACATTTCAAACATGGATGAAAGTTGGATATTATTAATCTACATGAAATTCTAAGCATTTTTGATATATGAAATATTTTAATACGATGCTCGGTTAATGAGTTATTATATGCATGAAGTTTAGGGGCTAATCTGCAAAGCGTCAATTCCTTGGAAAATAGACAAATTCATAGATTTGAAAAAAAGCTACACTGGGCCGAATCTGCTGGCTAGCCCAACAGTGTACAGGGGAGGCTGGGCGCGTACTCACCTCGCTGGGCCGGATATGGCCAGCGGCTGGGCCTGAGCGCACGGTTCAGTGGAGGTGGGCTTGCGGGCAGGCCTTGGCGCGTCCTTGGGCTAGTAGGCCTGATCGATGGAGAGGGAGGCCGGCAGGGGCGACGCTGGGTGTTGGCGCTAATCTGGCCGAAGTGGGCGAGGTACGCGGTCAATGGGGCGAGCGGCTGCGCTTGCGGGACAAGCAGGCGAGAACCTACTCGATGCAGAGGATGCAGAGGCCGTGATGTGGACTTGGTGGTAGGGACATCGCGGGGACAACCGGATCCAAGGCGGGGGAGGCGCGTGGAGGTGGGGAACGATCGGCTCCTTCCGTCCCGTGGCGCAGCTGGTCCGGCGGCGCTTGCTCGGAGCTCGGGCGTCGAGCACCATGGCACTGCATCGGGAGACCGAGACAGAGAGAGATGTTACAGGAGGATGGAGAGAAACCGAGGAATAAAAAGGAGGAGATGGGCGCGGGGAACCTCGGGAGGTCGGCGTTTGATGGTGGAGCTTGATGATGGAGGGAGCTCCGGAGGTTATGCTGCTTGCGGCGGGCGCGCGGGAAGCTACGGGTGGCCATGGCGTTCCTTCTGCTACTGGACCAAGAGAGGGAAAGAGGGGTCAGGAAGGAGAGAGCACGGGGAACAAACAGAAAGAGGGCAGGGGCCGCGATGGTCCTGCTGGTGGCTGTTGCTGCTCCGGCCGGCAGTCTCCGACAGGAAAACACCGGCGAGGAGGAGGTCCTCGGATGGCTGGGTTGGAGGAGGTCGAGGAGAGGGGTGGCGGCTGTGGCCGGTGGTTTGGATCGGGAGATATCAGCTAGGGAGTCGATGGTTTGGTGGGGATGGATCCCGAGGGAGAAGGGAGTTGGTCGGGTGGCGGCGGAGGGAATGGAAGGATGGGACATCTCGCCTAGGTTTTAGGGTTGGTCATTATATAGCAAGTGAAATTTTAAGTAGGGGTATTTGGAACCTCCGATTCAAATCGAACAGTCGAGAACAAATAGGCTAGGAAAATCTAAATAAGAAACAAAGATATTTTATAGATATTTGGGGATGATCAGGATCCAATGGTGATGACTGCCCAGGTCGGGTCCGGGGCAGCTTTCGGACGCGTGCGCGAAGAGGGCCGCGGGCTGACGAGAGAGGTTAGGATGGGCCTGGTGGTAGGTAATGGACTGTGTACATGGTCTCGAGCTGAGAGAAGAGAAGAGAGAGAGAGACACGGCGACTGTTTCCGGAGACCGAAAACGTCCGACATTAGACCGGCTATAATGCCGCTATAGTTTAACGGTTGGGCTATCAAACGGACTATGAATGCGATGAGACTTGGCAGGCGACCTACTGACAACATAACAACACCGCATTCCAACTTTCAACCCATTCCAAGAACATTTTCCGGCCACTTATAAAATAATATTTCGGACATGCCGCAGGCACGTGCAAGTTTGTCTGTGCTCAGAACGGACAACGGACGGAACTGGGGGACCTGTACGAATGCATGTTTCGAAAAACATGATGATGCGATGTGGATGATGACATGGCAAGATGCAACATGCAAACAAATGACAAGGCAACAACACGAATAACCGGAAGACACCTGGCGCAACGGTCTCGGGGCGTCACAACTACTACAACTGTAATGTGAAATTTTGGAAAATTCTAGGGGTCATTTGACATATTAAAGACAATCAAGTGATATTCTAGCCATTTAATGACCTTAATTAAAATTTGAACCGAATCTACATGCAACACCTAACCAAAACGGTTTGAAAAATCATATTTCTGTACTTGTGTGCGAGTTAATTCCATGTGCAGTAAATTAGACGGAATTTTCAAACATATTTGTCTCACGGCATGGACACATGCATATGTATGCATGGAGTGACATGGCATTTTAATTCCAAAAAAATTAAAAATTATCAGAAATACATGAAACCTTGGTTGATGTAATGTCATGCCACCAAGATGATGTGGTAAAAAAAATTGGCATGTTTGACGAAAGTTTGGACACACACACTCACAAATCGGAGCAACTCACTAGAACGTTGGTGGTTCCGAGAGGGAACGATGCATGTTTGATGACGAACGGGAGATATATAGCTTCCTCTTACGGCCTTCACTTTTTTTCTACGTCTAACATGCACTACTACAACTGTAATGTGAAATTTTGGAAAATTCTACGGGTCAGTTGATCTTTTAAAGACATTTAAGTGATTTTGTGGCCATTTAATGACCCTAATTCAAATTTGAACTACATCTAAATGCAACGCCTAACCAAAACGGTTTGAAAAATCATATTTGTTTACTTGTGTGCGAGTTAATTCCATGTGAAGTAAATTAGAAAGAATTTTCAAACATATTTGTCTCACGGCATGGACACATGCATATGTATGCATGGAGTGACATGGCATTCTAATACAAAAATTTCAAAAAATATCAGAAACACATGAAACCTTGGTTGATGTAATGTCATGCCACCATGATGATGTGGTAAAAAAATTGGCATGTTTGAAGAATATTTGGACACACACCGCTCACAAACCAGAGCTACACTCACTAGAAGGCTCGTGGTTCCGAGAGGGAACAATGCATGTTTGATGAAGAACGGGAGATATATAGCACTTAAATGTCTTTAAAAGATCAAATGGTCCCTAGAATTTTCCAAAATTTCACATTACAGTTGTAGTAGTGCATGTTATACGTAGAAAAAAATTAAAGGCTGTAAGAGGAAGCTATCTCCCGTTCGTCATCAAACATGCATTGTTCCCTCTTGGAACCACGATGTGACGCCCGGATAATCAAGCTACAGTAACCTCTGCTAATGATGCCACGTCACCACTCTTACTGTTGTAAATCTCACGATGGTTCAATCCCGTTCGAATTCAAAATTTCAAAATCAGGTCAAACGGTAAAGTTTTCAAACATTAAAATTAAAATGTTCTAGAGGTGGCAAATAATGCTTAGGTAATTATGGTGGAGGATCACATTTTTATAAAATAATTAAAAGCACTGAACTAAATAAAACAGTGGCTTATACAAATAATTAGATGCATTTTATAAATATTAAAACATTAAACTATTTTATTAGGTATGAGAAATTAATGTGGCAATAGAGTATTTATAAATACTAATTTAGGGGCTAGTGGTATATTTTATAAAGCCAAAAAAATAAATAAAACAAAAGACACTACAAAAAAAACAGAAACAAACAAAAAAAGGGAAAGAGAGAAAGGCACTCCATTGGGCTTCGGCCCAGCAGGCCGGCCCACTCGGCCACAGGCCCAGGCCGCCCTCCCACTACCCCCTCCTTATCCACTCCCCCTGTAACCCTAACCCTCACCCGATCCCCACTCCCCCCC
>NC_053023.1:370049154-370059852 GCF_003073215.2 Triticum urartu | reverse complement strand
ACACACAGGTTCATAGAATAGGAAAATCGTGCGAGTGCGAAGCCACAGGAAGTGAGATACAAATGGAGTTAGATTTTGTGGGGCAGCTAGCTTGGTGGGCTAGAAAAACCTTGCTAGCTCAGGAGAGCCAGATCGGCTCACTTCCAACGGCGAACTTCGCGTAGTAGTAACATAGACTAGTAACATATGCATGTTGTACTAGTCAAGTTACTCATCACTATGACAGCCTAAGCAATGTAACAAACGCTCCTACTCTGCCTTGTTATTCTCCCCGAAAACCAATGCATGGAGCGCAACTATGCGTGATCAGTCAAGAATCAAAGTCGGCTTGCATGCGAGTTAATACATGGCCCTGCATGGGTAGCTAAAAACGGCATCCTTTAGTTGTTTGATTAATTGTTGCGTTTAGAGACAGAATCAGGCTTGATTGGAGGAATGACCGGTCAGTTTCTCCTTCTCCTCCAATCTGCTTGCACCTTGGTTCCCGCTGCACCTTCTACATGAACTTATTACACATAGACGGAGGGAGTCGTCAAGATACGGTTGCACACTGACTTAGGTCGAATACAAGTGCCCAAAATTGTGTGCATGTTATAATAAGGATTCACTTAAAATAGTACGTCAGCGAACAGAGGCATCAATTGGGCAGTGTTCCCCAGCAGTAGCGAGATGTGTGAGGTAAGATACATCGCTGGCGCTTTTAATTTTTCTTATTAATTTGTTTGTTTCACCCTCTGACTGGTGGGACCCAACGTACTACATGGAGAGAGGTAACGTACTACTGGTTTAAAATGGATGATACGGAGCCTATACGATCTCGTAGTGACCGTATAATCACCTCATCACGTATAAGCCACAACTCGGCGCTTGCTTTCTAGGGTTTGCACTCTTCACACTCTCTCCAGTATATATATACACGCTGGAGCCTCAGCGCTTGTAGTTACTCTCTTCACACTCTCTCACCCTCTCCAGATCTAAACAAGACTTCGTTGGCCTCTCTCTCTGCCCCTCACTGCTGGTCTACTTGTAGTTGCTCTCTTCACACTCTCTCACCCTCTCCAGATCTAAACAAGACTTCGTTGGCCTCTCTCTCTCCCCTCACTGCTGGTCAAAGAGCCGGCAGGATCCGTCCATCGGGAAGGGAAGGAGGCTTAATGCTGTCGCCATCGGTCGAGGGAGGAGGGAATCACTACCGGCGCAGCTGTTCACTTTCTCCCAGCGGCGGCGCGGGAGGGCCTCCGACCCCTTCTTCTTCGCCGCTGTACATAGTGTGGTCGAACGGCCTCCGGTCGCCCACCGAACCACACCCCAAGAACCTTAAGGTATAATTTACTTATTCCACATGCATTGCTCTAGCTGCATGTGGGCCTTTTCGCTTCTGCACTCGAATCTAGGTGTTGGATCAAACAGGAAAGTAGTGGGGAAAGTTGTATACCATGAATCTAGGACGTGGTTCAAAGAGGAAAGGAATGGGGGAAAGTAGTGGGAAAAGTTGTATAGCATGAATCTAGGACGTGGTTCAAAAAGGAAAGGAAGGGGGAAAGTAGTGGGGAAAATTGTATCGCATGAATCTAAGACATGGTTCAAAGAGGACATGAATGGGGGAAAGTAGTGGGGAAAGTTGTATAGCATAAATCTAGGACGTGGTTCACAGAGGAAAGGAAGTGGGGAAAGTACTAGTATAGACTGGCTATCCAGCATACGTTGGTCGAAAAGGGAAAACAATGACAAACGCAGTACACACATCTGTAACGAACTAATCTTTTGTTTTGGGGACAAGGCTGTAGAGTTTGAGCATGACTAGATTTGCTGCGCTCACATAGGGAAAGGTGTCTAAAGATAACAAAACTGGGACCAACACAAATATGCTCCTTGGTTGTTTGTTCTTTGTTGCAATAGACTATGCATCACCCCAGTACATCGGTAGATGACATGGTGCTAGTGCGTCCACTGTCCGTGCAACTCTTTAGCTGTTGTTAATCTAAGGCCCTGTTTGGTTAAAAACTCCCTAGTCCCTACCTGCTTGGTTCCATGGACTAAACATGGACTAGAGGTTATTAAATGACATGCTAAAAGACCATGTTACCCCTAGTAATGAACTAATAGAGACAAGGTGCGATGCGTGGCAGGGGCAACTGTTGGAAAAAGTCCCAAAAGACTCTCCCTCGTGGTCTTCTTTCTTTAGTCCCAAATGCCCACTTTTAGTCCCTAAAAGTCCCTCCTGTTTGGTTTAGATGGGACTGACACGAGTTTTTTTAGTCCCTCCACCAAAATGTCCCTGTAAACAAGCACCCTCTAATAATGCCGCTGGAAAATTGATGCAATGCCACAGTTAAAAGAAAATTACATGTTTAACGAATTTTATTGTTAATATAATCTCTCTGTTAATATTAATCAATGCCATCATTTGAGAAATGCTACTGTCTTGCTTTCTTTCCCATTTAGGTAAGGTAGATGCTTCTTTTTGTTGGCTTCTGTGTCATCCACCGTTATTGACCACTAGTTGTTTCCTTTGCACCTCTTGTGTAAATAGGGTTATCTACTTCACCTCGTTGCCATTGTGACCTTTTGTTGCACTACACAAAACACTATCGTTTTAAGAGTATTTTGTGCATTTCAACCAAAATGTCACACCGAAAATGTTGGTTTATTGCTTGATCTTAGTGGAACTACACAAGAGGAGATCTTACTTCCTATCCGTGTTGGCAAATTTGGTTCAGATCTTCTTCTTGTGAGTTGTTTGAATTCCGCATCATCAGAGGTCAGTACTAGCCTTCTTTCACATGATTCTGCAGTGTGCTTTCATATGTTGTGCTACTTGTACGATAATGTTGCTTGATTTTAGTGAACTGTACAAATGGAGACAAAACTTCCAATCCGTATGTGCACTGCAATATCCCATTGAGGTAAGATAAGGATATTTCACAACTGTTGGCCTCTATTTTTCCACTTTCATCAGAAAATTAATGTCATTGTTTAGTGCTATACTTGTGCAACCTAATTGACATGCCAAATCTTACATTGAAGGCGAAGCTTGTCTGTTATTGAACCAAGTGATGAAGGGGAAGAACAAGCGGAAGAAAAACAAAAATCAACTCCTGGTGCTGTAATGAAGCACTGGAACTGTGATGACACAAGTAATGATATAGTTTTGCATCTTAATTTATTGCTATGGCTGGAACAATCAATTGTTTTGCCACTGATTTGATGCCACTCTTAATGTAATACGTAATTATCTCTACTTGTGCAAACAGGGATCTTCTTTGAAGATACCATATATTTTAGTGGAATTGCACAAGAAGATGTTAGAAACATTAATCTAATCGAGGAGTATATAGTAAGCATGGCCATCACAATAAATAGCAACAAATGGTTCCGGAGAAGTGCTTCATCTGTATGCTCTACACAATAAGCCTCCTAACAAAGGTTGGTACTCGCCCACTGATTTCATCCATATGATTGAGCTTTGTCATCTCTATTGGTGTTGTGCTACTGTTTAGATACTGTCATCAAAAAGTGGTATTGTCCTTGAGAAGTGCTTCATCTGTGCTCTTTTAAATATGTCCTTTCCTTTTTTTTGAGCAAACAAGGATGCTAGCATTTAGTTATCCTCTTGTCTTTGCACAACAGGATCATCCTCCTCTGAAGAAGAATATGGAGTACGTGAAGTGACTAGTTCCGATTATGCCAGGATGAAGAAGCCCTGTCTATCTTCTCATCAGAAGGAGCAGTTGAACGATGGTTACATTAACCCCCACAAGACCAAACTAACTTCAGCTTAGAAGGTCTGACAAATCTCCATTTTCTTGCTATGATGTGCGAGTACAATGTTGTTCTAGGATTCTTTCCGGTGAGTTCCATTTTTCGAAAAGTGTGCTCTACATGGACCATGTTGGTGCCTGTTTAAACTGTCAATTCATAGTACAGTTTTCTTTATACTAATCACTTTTTTGTATTTGTGCAAATAGGGTGCTCAGCTTGATTTCAATGGGAACTGCACAAAATGTTCATAAATACATCGAATCATTCATTTCCACCACAAGAAAGGAGGTGCCGATAAGTTCAAGGTGTTGCAACATATAAGGGAAAATCATACAAGCTACGCACGAATTTGCTTGATTTTGGTGGAACTGCACAAAAAGAACAGCTGGTTTATTTAGCACGAGGTGCCATGTCAACGTCCGAACTGATGGCAAACCCTGCCCACTCCACAATCGTAGGCATTTGATATTTTGGAATGGGAAAACCTTGTCAAATTTTGCTCATTGATTTTAGCAAGAAGACATGCGTTTGATATTTTTGAATGGGATGCCCTTTGTGTCAGCAGCGTCGATCCATTTTTTCTTTATTCTTTAGTTGTGAAGTAAATATTGGCTCTACATGTGAATTGCTGAGATGCATAATCATCGATTGTTTTGAATGTTCTCTATGAATTGCCAGGCATGTGTGTTTGATTGCAATGTACAAGAACGCTAAAAGGCTGCTCAAACTCTTTGTACTCCTTCTATTCCTTTTTACTTCGCACATTGTGAAAGTGCATACTTTTTTCTATAAGATTGGTCAAAGTAGAGATACTTTGACTGCAGACAAAACTTGTATACAGACTAGAAAGGACCGGAGAGAGTACATGTGAAACTGCTGCAAGCGAGGTGATCACCCTGGGAATAATGCTAGTACGTATTGTTTTGCATGTTCATTCAATGCCAGTGATACAAGAATTCGAACTAATCGAAATAAATTCATTCATACACGGTCGGATTTCATATAGCCGGATTTCATACATTTCATACATTCTTCAACTAAAAAGGGTGCGCTGGAGGTATAATTAATTAACCGAAGCTACCCACATGTGTCCTGCTGAGCCAAACAAAGCTTCAGTGACTTAACTGCAGGTGCAGTTGCGTAACTGACATGTGGCCCATATGCTTGTTGGGCCCAGTGTCAGTCAGCCAACTGCACCAGGAGTTAAGTAGAAGCAGCGTCCTTCTCCAACATAGCTCTCCGACTCCACGTCGCCGCCAAGAAGCTAACCGGCTGTCAGTGGTCAACCCGCCTAGCTTGGCTTCAACCGAGGGTAGCAGCGATGGCCTTACTTGGACCCGAGCGATGGCAACCTACCATGTTCTACTCTTCCTCGTTTTCTGTGTGGCGCGGCCTCGCTGGCAGCGGGGCAAGGCCTCGGCAGAGCCGGCTATGTCCTCTGTCTCGTTGCCGGCGGCGGCACCTCGGTGGAGCGGGGGAAATCCTCCCCCTCGTTGCCGGCAGGGTGGGGCCTCGGCGGAGCGCGGTGTCCTTCTGCCTCGTTGTTGGCGCCGCGGGGCCTCGGGAGCAGGGCCTCGTTCGACGCCAGCGGAGCGGGGAACTCGTCGGAGCCGGCATTGTCCTCTTGCCTCGTCCTCGGTCTCGCCAAACAACGCCTCCCGCTTCATCGCCCTCTTTGGAGGCGGCCGCAGCCTCTGCCACCTGCATGCAGTACCGCCAACGCTCGAGGCGGCCTTGCGGGCGGAGCGGTACGAGTCCAGCAGCACCTCCTGCTTCGCCCGCTCTGCGGCGATCTGCTCCTCCGCCTGTAGGTGCTCCTGGAGGAGATGGTGGTTGTAGGCGGCGTCAGCCTGCGCCTCCCGGAATTGTTCCTCACGCTTTTGCCTCACCGTGTCCATATATTGGGCACGGGCCTCGCTGATGGTCATGGTGCAATGCACCGGCAGGATGGCGCAGAGGAGGGGGTTGGCGCCGGATCATCGACTACCATGTTCTCCATTGGGACGTTGTCGTCCTCCGGCTGCTTGCCGACCAGCCAGTCGGCAGCAATGCCTGCCATCTCCTTGTGGTCTGTCATCCGCCCATCCCAAAGAGCGCTGGAGCGCGATGAAGCCATGGTGGGCAGTAGTGGTGTGGACAGGAGAATAGGAACGGATGCGGATGACTGGCATGGCCGGCGCAGCAGTTTATATAGCAATGGTGGACGGCAGAGGGACGAACGTGTGGCGCCGGAGTAGCCGCCTCGGCAACCGTGTATCATTAATTAATGTGGGTGGCAGAAGGACGGACGGCACTTGTATCGTTTGAAGGTGGAGCAATCGCATGCACCGGGAAGCGGGGCGGGCGACGCTGACCGTTTCGAGCGGAAAGCACGCGCGGGCGAGGGAGGCGTTCTGGGCGGGCCAGGGCAGTCAGACTCGTGCTTGGCAGCGGGTCGGTCCAGCAGCCGGACATGCTGGCTCGCCAGCTACGTCGCCAAGCTAAGCGACGACAATCAGATGATGGACGTAGCTTCCGACCAGGAGCCGGCGCCACTGTCCAAGCCGGTTCATGCCGTGTTCACCATAGAGCAGTGCGGCCACACTTCGACGCCCTAATGGCGGAAGAGCTACCAGCGCAGGATGACCTGTGCTGCAACTCCATCTCCTCAATGAGCACCGGTGAACAAGCGAATGACAATGCTGTCGCGGACATGTGGCCCTATGATCCTGGCTTCCCGAGAGCAGCAGGCACTGTATTAGACCATCCGTAGGGCCCGTGAGGCCCTCTCCATCGTCCTTCGAGTTGTTGCGCTCGCCATGCGCGCATGGTCTCGCGTTGTCAACATGGTCAACGGACATGAGGACGAGGAGATGACTTTACTTGGATAGGATGACAGTGGGGACCCACCAGGGCCATAGCCGCACGTACGCAAGTGCCTCCTTATTAGCATATAAACCAATAATTATTTTTGCGTCCTCCTGGTTTCCTGACATCAGGGTCCCACACCATTGTCAACCTATGTAGTAATAAATGAGAGAATTGCACAAGAAGTGGCCGACAACTGGGACCAAGCAGCTCGAGCAGTATTTGTGTTTTTGAGGTGTGAGCACTGCAGAGTTTTTCTTGAGCTGTTTAGCCCAGATATTAATTTTTCTCCTCTGAACAATAACGAAAACATCGCTGCACTATTAACTGGGTGGGTTATGGCCCGTCTAGCCCAGGCCAGCTATCCAGCCCAGATATTAATTTTTTCAAGCTGGAAATGGCTAGCCCAGCTATACTTTTTTTAGGAATACCCAGTCAAGGTCAAGTTGTTATTCTCCGCCCCACTGGGCTGCAAATCTTTCCTAGGAGGGATGCATTAGGCTTAACAAGAAAATGGGCTTTAAGGAATAATAAATGGTATGTAATTATAAAAACTAGGCAGTAACTATAAAAAATGCACCAAACATGTAATTACTTTATAAAATATTATTTTTGGATATTGAAACATTTAATTTCATTAATTGTTACGAGCGCAATGTTTCGTTGGATTTTTACGTAATATAAACTTATATTGAAATTGTATTTAATCTGACTAGAAATTCGGGATAAAAATATTTCGGATCCCATCAAAATGTGGGAAATTTTATTGAATTCTGTTTTGAACGGTTGGTTGAAATGGGCTGTACTTTTAACAAACTGTAAATGGGCTGTACTTTTAACAAACTATAAATGGGCTGTAGTAATTTCCATTATAATTCAAAAATTGGCTACACATTCTTACAAATCTCAAATGGGCTATAAGTTCTCTGCCACACACTTGTGCCTTACTAAGTTGACGCGTCCCCTAAAAAAGAGAGTTGACGCGTATGCAAGGCTTTGTCAACTTATAGTCAACACACGCTTCTAGCAGGCAGTGCCGTTGGATGTCCGTCCAACGGATGCATGCTTCTTCTTCAATCTCGGATATTCTAGCTTCACCCTCCCAAAAAATGATTCCTCCCCCGACATCTGGGGCGCATCGTTTCGGAAAGCTGACCTGTGGGCCTACTAAGTTGATGCGTACCAAGGGCTTTGTCAACTTAGTCAATATAACGATTCTAGATGCAGTGACTGTACGATGCCCATCCAACGGCCGTTGTGCTTCTTCAACCTCTAGTCATGTTGCTCCACCTGCCTAAAGCAGCGCCGGTCGTGCCGCATGCTCCTGCCTCCCGTGGCCGGCTATGCTGCCCCGGAGGCCTCACCGCCCCCTACTATTCCCACCGCTGGCCATGCCATCCCTCTACTCCCCCACACCGCTTGTTATTCCGCGGAGACGGCAGCCTCACACCACAGCGAACCAGTGAACCCTCGTACTCCTCTACGCGTGGGCATCCACTGTCGCGTCTTCCCTGGCTCCGCGTCGTCCCCTTCCTAGGCCTCGCCGCCGTCCACCACCCTGGTGCTCTTGGCGCGGCATGGTCAACATGGTCAAGGAACGGCTTCCATCAGACGTGGACTGTACGTGGAGAGGCTGATAGCTGGGTCAACGGCCGCAGCAAGGAAGTGCCTCCTTATTACGCTCAAAATAATTATTCCTCCACCTGATAGTGGGGAACCACCGGACGGGCCACCGTATTTCGTGAAAAAACGTTTCCCCCTGACTGCTGTGACCCACCAGCTACATCTTTGCACGCAAGGAAGTGCGTCCGGGCAAAAACAAAAAAACAATGATTCGCCCCCTGACTGCTGGGACCCACCAGCTACATCTTCGCATGCAAGGAAGTGCCTGACAGTCGGGACCCACCTGGTCGAAGTGTATGTAGCGTTGTCATTCTGGTCGCGAACGTGTACATACATACTGGTCGATGTAGAGGCGCACACGTGTCGTAGTAGAGGCGCGCACGTAGCATGTACATGTACGTACAGCGGCCAGTGTGCAAGAAATAAAATACGGCCACGTACGTACATGCGGGCAGGGTCTCGAACGCCTACTCGCGCATACGTACGGCCAGGGCTCGTGTACATGGCTGGGTCGGAACGGAGAAACACGTCGTCATCGTGTTCATGGGGAGCCAACCGGCTGGGTCGGAACGGAATGCGTCATCATGTTCATCGGGAGGGCTTGGACGGAACAACCGATGGAAACAAGGCCTGGCGTACCGCAGAAACGGAGGAAACGGCCTTGTGTTCGACCGGCCATGTTCGAAACAGGATCCTGTTCATCGGGAGGGGTCTGGCGTACCGCAAAACGGAGGAAACGGACCTCCTACAGTCAAACGAGGGTCCTGTTGATCGGGAGGAGTGTGGCGTACCGCAAAACGGAGGAAACGGACTTGTGTTGGAGCACTACAGTCGAAACAGGGGTCCTATTCATCGGGAGGGGTGTGGCGTACCGCAAAATGGGACTCCACGGGATACTGTTCATCTCCACCGTCGACCCCCTCCAGCCTCCACGGGCTACTGTTCATCCACCGTCGACCTCCTCCAGCCTCCACCTGCGACTGTTCCCCAAGGGGCTCCTATTCATCCAGCCTCCACCACACGCTACTCCACCAGCTACTGTTCAACCGGCCCTCTCCACGGGCTCCTATTCAACCACCCCTCCACGGGCTACTATTCATCCTTCCACGGGGTGGTCCTGTTCATCCTACCCTCCACGGGGTGGTCCTGTTCATCCTACCCTCCACGGGGTCCTGTTCATCCTACCCTCCACGGGGTCCTGTTCATCCAGCCCCAACCGGCTCGGTCGATCGGGGTACTGTTCATCCAGAGGCAACACCACGGGGTCCTGTTCATCCTCCCCCACCGGGAACTATTCATCCACCCCCCCGCAACCCTCACTGTTCATCCAGAGCCAGCATCGATCGACTTCAATTAGCAGCAGTAGCGAAGGAATCGCTCGATCGGGTTTAGTTAACAGCCATCGATCGATCGCTCGGGTTCAGTAATGCGTAGCCTGCAGTGCAATCGCTCGGGTTCAGTTAGAGACCAATGCCTCGCTCGGGTTCAGTTAGAGCCAACGCCTCGCACACACGCACGTACGTGTACGAGAGAAACGCGCATCGCTCTGCCTCGCTCGGGTTTAGTTAGAGGCCAACGCCTCGCACCCACGCTCATGCGTGTATGAGAGAAACGCGCATCGCTCGGCCCCAACCACCCACCGTAACTGGGAACACCCCGATATTTTCCTCGCCCTTGCTTCTACCACGGTTTTTTCCGTCATGGACGGCCCAAAGAATGTCATGCAGCCGCGTCTCCGGCCCGCCAAGGACGAAAATCCCATTTTCTGTCATGATTTTTTGTCATAGAAGTAGGACCCCACCTCATCTATGATGATACCGGGTTTTGTCACAATTATGGTCATAGAAGTGTCATAAGTATGACAGAAAAAAATTTCGTTCGGCCCAAATTGTCACAGATGTGTCTTTTTTTGTAGTGTAGGGGCGTAAAACAATAACACTTGTTGGGAGGCAGCCCAATACCTATCTTTATTTTTCTTGTTTATTTCCCATTTTTGGTGTGTACACAATTATGCTACTATTATGGTTGTGTTTTTCTGCTTAAATTGTAAAGCCTTTGGGATGATTTGGATGATAGTTCTTTGATTTTGTGAGAAAACATAAACTTCTGCACCCAGTAGCAGAATTGTTTAGATTCTCTGGATTATGATAAATTTCTGAATTTTCTACACAAGATTTATACACAAATTTCCCACATTGTCCTATTTGTTCAGAATTTTTGGAGTTGCAGAAGTATTTCGCTTAGCCAGATCATTACAGACTGTTCTGTTTTTGGTAGATTCTATTTTCATAGCATTGTTTGCTTGTTTTAATGAATCTATGGATTGTATCGGGGGGTATAAGTCATGTTGAAGTTAGAATACAGTAGGTATTATGCAATGATAAGATATGAATGGGTTCACAACAGTACCTAAAGTGGTGATTTGCTTGTTATACTAACAGATCTCATGAGTTTTCTATTGAGGTT
>NC_053023.1:370032231-370048154 GCF_003073215.2 Triticum urartu | reverse complement strand
TAACTAGATAGGTTTTTCTTTGGTTTATTTATTTAGCGAGTGTTCGCTCGTTCGTTCGTTTTAAACGAACGCGTTCTTCGTTTAGATCCGGATAGTGTACGTCCGTTCGTTAATCTGTTCGTCGTTTTTCTTTTTCTCGGATTTATTCCGTGATTTTTCTGATCGTGATTTCTGATCCGATCTTAATTTCTGTTTATCTTTTCGCTCGTTTATCGGAATCAGGCAATTCAAGCGCCTGGAGTTTCGTCTCGAAACCCTCTTTCCGGTTAATCAACTCAAACAAGTTTTTGTTACTGTAAAATTTGACTTAAGCTCAGATTAGTAAACGAAGTGGTTTTCTTTCACTGTTTGACTTTCGTTGCTTCGTTTGATTTGATTCTTTTTGCGTACCGGAGTTCTTAATTTGAACTTTCTGGTTAATCTCTCTTATTTGAGTTTTGCTTGTGCATCGTTGCTTGTTACTTATGTATGTTATCGTTTGCTTGCTATAGAATTCCCGGAGTGCGAAGCATGTTACTACAAGTCTCTAGGATTCGCGGATCGTCAGCAAGGCAAGTAACAATTTGATCATATCCCATTATTACCCAGTTTTTTATGCATTAGTTCCAATCCTCAAACATTGCATGATTAGGATGTCATTAACTTGTGGGTTGGGAAGTAGTTGCTGAGGTAGAACCTATTGCCCTGTTATATTCAAACCCTTGGGAGTTACTTCTGCGTATTGCTTATATTGCTATGCTATGCTCGTAGACGTGGTTTGGGTTTGAGTGAAATTCATGACAGATGTGAGATTGTTAATTAACGGTTCAACTTAAGGTGGCAACTTAATCAAACAACTGGGTGGATTGAGGCACCTGGGGAACCCAGTGTTCTCTGTAATTTTTTTGGAAATCCCGGGGTACCCGTGTGATCTTCCTATGGACCGCCACCCAGGCTCAAACGGAACTGATATGATTCATGCTAGAAACTTCCGTGTGGTGCCACAAGCTATTATGGGCTCTAGCATAGTTGAGTAAGATACGTGAAGCTCTTGAAGAGGTAGATCAGCAGGCAGTGGGTTTTGTAGGTTTGGTATGGTCTACCCGGAGTAGAGAGTTAATGTTTCTGAAAGACTATGTCTCGGTCATCCGTTTCTCAAACACCATGTAGTGCGAGAAATCCAACGGAGGCGATCGAGTCTTGTGGGGAATAGTGCGCAAACCTCTAAAGAGTGTACAATCTAATCATGGTTAGCCGTGTCCCCGGTTATGGACAATTCTTGAGTATCTAGTACTTGAGTTATCACATGTATCTCACCATGTTTAATTAATATTGTTGGGTTGTTAATCACTTTAATTGGGATTGAGTTGGGGTTACCTTCTCAATGATGTTTCAACCACCATGATAGTTAAATAAAAATCTATTCCTTTGTTGTAGGGAAAAATTGGCTTTTCGCAAAAACTTTAACCATAGAGCTTTCCACCAGCCAAATATGCATGTAGTGATAGCATAATTCTGTTTCTGCTCTACTGTGTTATATTGCCAGCATATTCCATGTGCTGACCCGTTTTCGGGCTGCAACGTATTATGTTGCAGACTTTTCAGACGAGGAGTAAGGTTCGTTAGGTCGTTGCCGTGCAGCTCAACTATGTCGTTGGAGTTGATGGACTCACCCTATCTTCCAAGCCTTCCGCTGTTATCGCATTAGATGGCCTTAAGCCATGTTATTGTAATAAGTTCTCTTTGGAGACATTCGATGTAATGGAGTGTGATTGCTACTCTGCTATAAATCCTTCGAGTACTGTGTGTGTCAGCATTACCGATCCAGGGATGACACTGAAGCACAGAGACTTGACCATCTGAGGTCGGGTCGCTACAAGATGGTATCAGAGCACACGCTGACTGTAGGACACAACCACTAAGATAAACCCTAGGTCACACTTCTCTACTCATTTCTAACTCCTCTCCATTTTCTACTCTTTAGGATGACCGAGATGATGAACAAGTTTGCACAACCGGATGAAGACACACCTTTTGGACGCCAGTTGAAGGAAGTCACTAGGTACTTGAATATTGGAATACCAAGCTTCACCGGGACGTACAACACCACTTTACCAGAAGAAGAGCAGTGGATGATTCAAGTACAAGTTCCAGGAAGGACGTTCTCGCCAACCTCTAAACCCATAGAATTTTCCTCCGACGCACCAACCTGGAGTTTAGGAAAGAGTATGGCAGCTCACATCACCATGGGACGCATTGGAGAAGTTTACAACAGGGAGCTTAAGGACACTATTTACCAAATATGTGGATGCCGAGACGAGCAATGGGAAGTAATCAGCACTAAGAAGGATAGATCCATTGCAGCTTTTATCCAGGAGTTAAACCAGCACATTCGACGTCAGGAGAACCAGATGTGTGCGGACATGATGGACTTGAAGAAGGTGAAGACTAGGATCATCGAGCTGGAGGAAGAACTCAAGTTTACCCGCGATGGATATGAGGAGGAAATCAAGAACCTACTGGAGAAGAATGACGACTTAGTCAAGAAGATCGGAGTATTCATGGGAGAACCAGCACCAATAGAAGAAGAAGAACCCAAGGAAATACGCCCTGAGGACTACATCATCATCGACGACACCGACTCCGACCCTAGTGATGATGACTTTGAAGACGAAGATGGAGCAGACATCATGGAGTCTTCCACCGATCAAAATTTCTAGATGACCACCAACCATTAGTAGTATTTTCCCCATGTATATAGTAGTAGTGAGAACTTTTGCGATAGTTCTAGACCGTTTGTATACCCTAGCTTGATTGATTGAGTGAAATGATTGTGTTTCTCTCTTGTGCATATGGGCAGTGTTTTCTCATTAGACCCCTTTTCTATTCTAAATCTCTTCCATCTAAACCCATCAGATGCCTCCGAGATGTGACACCGGTTTTGCCTTCCCGTCGGAGCTCACCCAGTTGATCCAGCAGCAGAATACCTTGATGCAATTGCTAGTTCAGAACCAGGGCAACAACAACAACCCACCGCCAGTGGACAACCTAGCCCGTTTTCTAAGGTTACAGCCGCCGGTGTTTTCCAGTAGCACCGAGCCTATAGTTGCTGATGATTGGCTACGCCGAATTGGGAGGGAGTTGAACACCGCAGGTTGCATAGATGCTGAGAAGGTGTGCTTTGCCGCACATCAATTGGATGGACCAGCAGCCTCGTGGTGGGAGAATTACACAGCCACTTTTCCTATAGCCAATGTCACTTGGGACCAGTTCCAGCAAGCTTTCCGCACAGCCCATGTCTCCACTGGAGCTATGCAAATGAAGAAGCGGGAGTTTCGCAACCTACGCCAGGGGAACCGTACTGTGGCTCAGTATGTGGATGAGTTTAGCAAGTTATCACGCTATGCCCCTGATGATGTGGCCACAGATGCCGTGAAGCAGGAGAAGTTTATGGAAGGGCTGAATGATGAGATGAGTATGCAGTTGATGGTAGCAACCTTCAACAACTACCCGGAGTTGGTAGATAAGGCTCTTATGATTGAAGGGAAACAGCAGCAGATTGAGAGCCGCAAGAGAAAGTATGGACAAGGGAAGTATAACTCAGTAGCTCAGCAGAAGCCTCGTATAACCCCGAACTTGGGAGGACTTGTTCACAACCATGGAGGTCACAACCACACTAGAGGAGGATCACATAACCACAGTGGTGCTAAGAATGGGAATGGGAACGGAGCTAACAACAATCAGAACTGCTCCAACCCGTCCACTCCCGCCAAAAGAGACTTAAGTCAGGTTATCTGTTTTAAGTGCGGGAAGACAGGGCACTATGCCAATGTTTGCCCCGAAGGAAGGAGTGGAAACGGAAATGGAAGCGCTGGGGAGAAGCCCAATCCATTCAATAAAGGACAAGTGAACCACGTTAACGTGGAGGAGGTTGAAGAGCAGCCGGACGCGGTAATAGGTAAGTTTTTGGTTAAGTCATTTACCGCTCTTGTTCTTTTCGATACTGGTGCATCGCATTCATACATATCAAGGGGATTCGTGGACAAGTTTAAACTACCAACCCAAACCCTTAGGACCCCTCTTTTAGTGAGTTCACCCGGAGCAGAGTATATGGCTAGCCGATGGTGTGACCAGATACCCTTAACCATTGGCACACATGTGTTCCCGTCCAACCTAATTATCTTGGAGTTGCAAGGATTGGATGTGATATTGGGTATGGACTGGATGTCAAAGTATGGAGGAAGCATTGACTGTGCGAGTAAGTCGATTTATCTCACCACCCCGGAGGGAAAAAGGATTAAGTATGTGTCTAGGCATGTGCCTAAAAGGAGCCAAGTAAATGCCCTAACGGGAGTTGTTCAGGAGGAAGTGCCGGTAGTAAAGGATTACCCGGATGTTTTCCTAGAGGATTTACCAGGCATGCCACTGGACAGAGATATTGAGTTTTTGATAGAGCTGTTACGAGGAACAGGACCAATATCCAAGAGACCTTATCAGATGCCCGCGAATGATCTGGAGGAAATTAAGAAACAGATCAAGGAGTTATTGGAGAAAGGATACATCCGAAGGAGTTCATCACCCTGGGGAGCCCCAGTACTTTTGGTTGAGAAGAAAGATAAATCCCTAAGGATGGTTGTTGATTATCGAACCTTGAATGAAGTGACGATAAAGAACAAGTACCCACTGCCGATGATCAATGATCTGTTTGATCAGTTGCAAGGAGCTAAAGTGTTCTCAAAGATCGATTTTTGATCAGGGTATCATCAGTTGAAGATACGAGAGAAGGACATACCAAAGACAGCGTTCACAATGCGATATGGATTATACGAGTACACGGTCATGTCGTTTGGACTGACTAACGCCCCTGCCTATTTCATGAGCATGATGAACAAGGTGTTCATGGAGTATTTGGACAAGTTTGTTGTGGTGTTTATTGATGATATCATGGTATACTCGAAGAACAAGGAGGCGCACAAAGAGCATTTGCGTTTAGTTCTCGAGAAGCTCAGGGAACACCAGTTGTATGCTAAGTTTAGCAAATGCGAGTTTTGGCTGAAGGAAGTCGGATTCCTTGGACATGTTATATCAGGAGAAGGTATAGCAGTAGACCCCAGCAAGGTTCAGTCAGTCACTGAATGGTTGGCACCCACCTCAGTTAGCGAGATCCGCAGTTTTCTTGGACTCGCAGGATACTACCGGAGATTCATTGAGAATTTTTCCAAGATTGCAAAACCAATGACTGAACTGTTGAAGAAGGATACCAAGTTTAAATGGACAGAAGATTGTGAAGCAAGTTTCCAGGAGTTGAAGAAACGTTTGACTACAGCCCCAGTGCTAGTACTGCCAGATATACATAAGGAGTTCCAAGTGTATTGCGACGCCTCTCGCTTAGGACTTGGATGTGTGCTTATGCAGGACGGAAGAGTTGTTTCGTATGCCTCACGACAACTAAAACCTCATGAGTTGAATTATGCTACGCATGATTTGGAGCTAGCAGCCGTAGTGCATGCGTTGAAGACTTGGAGACATTACCTTATTGGAAACCGTTGTGATGTGTACACGGATCACAAGAGTTTGAAGTACATCTTCACCCAGAAGGAGTGAACCTTAGGCAGAGGAGATGGTTGGAGCTTATAAAGGATTATGACATGAAGCTACACTATCATCCAGGAAAGGCCAATGTCGTAGCAGACGCATTGAGTCGGAAGAGTTATGCTAATATCCTTGAAAGTAAAGGACTGCCGAAGGAATTAGCAAAGGACATCATGGAACTTCGATTAGAGATTGTACCTAGAAGGTTCATTGCCACATGGAGGTTCAGTCGACATTGCTGGACAAGATTCGGAAGCTCAGAAAGATGATAAAGAGATTGCCGAGATAAAGGAGAAGATGGGCAAAGGAAAGGCCAAAGGTTTTCGTGAGATGAGCACGATACCCTATGGTTTGAGGACCGAAGTTTATGTGCCCAATAACCAGGAAGATCAGGAAGTTAATACTTCAAGAGGCGCATGACTCACCATACTCGATACACCCCGGAAACACCAAGATGTATTTGGATTTGAAGGAACGTTTCTGGTGGACTGGTATGAAGAAGGATATTGCCGAGTATGTAGCCGTATGTGATGTATGTCAGAGAGTTAAGGCAGAACATCAGAAGCCAGCAGGACTGTTACAGCCTATGCCGATACCCGAATGGAAGTGGGATAAACTTGGCATGGACTTTATCACCGGATTACCCAGGACTAAAGCAGGATATGATTCCATATGGGTAGTAGTTGATCGTTTGACCAAAGTAGCTCACTTCATCCCAGTGAAAACCACCTATACAAGTGCAAAGTTGGCCAAGATCTATATGTCCAGGATCGTATGTCTGCATGGAGTTCCGAGGACCATCGTATCGGATCGAGGAACACAGTTTACTTCAAAGTTTTGGCATCAGTTACACCAGACTTTGGGAACGAGATTGGAGTTCAGTACAGCGTTTCACCCGCAGACAGATGGACAGACTAGAGAGTCAATCAAATTTTGGAGGACATGTTGAGAGCCTGTGCGCTAGATTATGGATCTAGTTGGGATGACAATTTGCCGTATGCAGAGTTCTCATACAACAATAGCTACCAAGCCAGTTTGAAGATGGCACCGTTTGAAGCCCTGTATGGACGCAGGTGCAGAACACCGTTGATGTGGGATGAGGTAGGAGACCGACAGTTGTTTGGACCAGACTTGATTAAAGAATCTGAGGAGAAGGTAAAACTGATCCGAGACCGACTGAAGATTGCTCAGTCCAGGCAGAAGAGTTATGCAGACTCAAAACAAGGAGGTAACCTACGAAATTGGAGATAGAGCATATCTGCGAGTATCGCCCTTGCGAGGAGTGAAACGTTTTGGAGTTAAAGGAAAGTTAGCCCCGAGATTTGTAGGACCGTATCGCATTTTGGAATGGATGGGAGAAGTTGCCTACAAGTTGGAGTTACCTGAGGGATTGTCAGGAGTCCACGATGTGTTCCACGTTTCACAGCTGAAGAAGTGTCATGCTGAGATGGCTGATATACCATTAAGAGATACAGTACCCTTGGAGGCGATTCAGTTGGACAGTGATTTGACTTACGAGGAGAAGCCAGTTAAGATTCTTGAGTTTGCCAGCAGAGTCACCCGCAGTAAGGTTATCAAGTTTTGCAAAGTTCAGTGGAGCCACCATACCGAGGATGAAGCCACCTGGGAACGAGAGGATGATCTCCGCAAGGACCACCCATACCTATTTTCTAGCCAACCCGAATCTCGAGGGCGAGATTCATCTTAAGGGGGGTAGGTTTGTAACATCCCAAATTTTTTCAATTTGGAATGTTATACATAGATCATCCATGCATATCATGATTTATTGCATTTCCGTTCCGCAATCCTCGAAATCCTAAGCAACTCAAGGACCCACGGAGAGAGTTGGGGATTTTCCGGTTTTCATATTTGATTTTTATCAAATAATGAAACTGAGGATTTTGATTTTAATATTTTTTCTCTGAGAAATATTTCATATTAAATCAAATGAGTGGAGATAATATGACTTCTCCAAAATAATTGAAATATTGGAGGAAAAATATTAAAATCATTTATTGGATTTTATTTGGTTTTATTCGGATTTTATTTGCATTAGAAAAATTGCACGTTTTCAAAATTGCATTTTAGGGCCAAGAAAATGTTCAACTCGTCCTAAATATTTTATTAGACGGTGAAAATTTGTTTTGGCATTTTTAGGTTTTTATTTATTTTTTAGGATTTTATTTTCGGTCGAAGTTAAAAAAAAGGGGGGTTCCCGCGCCTGGGCCTAAGGCCCAGCCGCGCCAGGCCGCCGCCGCCGCCTCCCCGCGCGCAGCGCCGCCGCGCCGACTCGGACAGAGTCCGAGCCGGACTCCGCCTCCGCCGCCGCGCCTTGCCCCCTACTCCAAGCCGCCCCCCTCCTATATATACGCGCCACCCCGGCCCCCCACCACACCACCACCGCCCTCCCGCACCCCGCCCCGAGCCGCCGCCGCCCGCGCCGCCGCCGCACCCCGCCGCCCCGCGAGCCGCCGCCCGCCACCCAAGCCCTCGCCGGAGGTAGCCGCCGGTTCCAACCGCCAGTTTTTCTAAAAAAAACGTTCGGTTTATTTTTTTTCAAAACCCTAGTTTTCATTTTTTTAAAATAGATCGGTTTTTCTTCGGTTTATTTATTTAGCGAGTGTTCGCTCGTTCGTTCGTTTTAAACAAACGCGTTCTTCGTTTAGATCCGGATAATGAACGTTCGTTCGTTAATCTGTTCGTCGTTTTTCTTTTTCTCGGATTTATTCCGCGATTTTTCTGATCGCGATTTCTGATCCGATCTTAATTTCTGTTTATCTTTTCGCCCGTTTATCGGAATCAGGCGATTCAAGCGCCTGGAGTTTCGTCTCGAAACCCTCTTTCCGGTTAATCAACTCAAACAAGTTTTTGTTACTGTAAAATTTGACTTAAGCTCAGATTAGTAAACGAAGTGGTTTTCTTTCGCCGTTTGACTTTTGTTGCTTCGTTTGATTTGATTCTTTTTGCGTACCGGAGTTCTTAAGTTGAACTTTCTGGTCAATCTCTCTTATTTGAGTTTTTCTTGTGCATCGTTGCTTGTTACTTATGTATGTTATTGTTTGCTTAAGATAGAATTCCCGTAGTGCGAAGCGTGTTACTACGAGTCTCTAGGATTCGCGGATCGTCAGCAAGGCAAGTGACACTTTGATCATATCCCATTATTACCCAGTTTTTTATGCATTAGTTCCAATCCTCAAACATTGCATGATTAGGATTTCATTAACTTGTGGGTTGGGAAGTAGTTGCTGAGGTAGAACCTATTGCCCTGTTATATTCAAACCCTTGGGAGTTACTTCTGCGTATTGCTTATATTGCTATGCTATGCTCGTAGACGTGGTTTGGGTTTGAGTGAAATTCATGACAGATGTGAGATTGTTAATTAACGGTTCAACTTAAGGTGGCAACTTAATCAAACAACTGGGTGGATTGAGGCACCTGGGGAACCCAGTGTTGTCTGTATTTTTTTGGAAATCCTGGGGTACCCGTGTGATCTTCCTATGGACCGCCACCCAGGCTCAAAGGGAACTGAGATGATTCATGCTAGAAACTTCCGTGTGTAGCCACAAGCTATTATGGGCTCTAGCATAGTTGAGTAAGATACGTGAAGCTCTTGAAGAGGTAGATCAGCAGGTAGTGGGTTTTGTAGGTTTGGTATGGTCTACCCGGAGTAGAGAGTTAACGTTTCTGAAAGACTGTGTCTCGGTCATCCGTTTCTCAAACACCATGTAGTGCGAGAAATCCAACGGAGGCGATCGAGTCTTGTGGGGAAAAATGCGCAAACCTCTGTAGAGTGTACAATCTAATCATGGTTAGCCGTGTCCCTGGTTATGGACAATTCTTGAGTATCTAGTACTTGAGTTATCACATGTATCTCACCATGTTTAATTAATATTGTTGGGTTGTTAATCACTTTAATTGGGATTGATTTGGGGTTACCTTCTCAATGATGTTTCAACCACCATGATAGTTAAATAAAAATATATTCCTTTGTTGTAGGGAAAAATTGGCTTTTCACAAAAACTTTAACCATAGAGCTTTCCACAGCCAAATATGCATGTAGTGATAGCATAATTCTGTTTCTGCTCTACTGTGTTATATTGCCAGCATATTCCATGTGCTGACCCGTTTTCGGGCTGCAACGTATTATGTTGCAGACTTTTCAGACGAGGAGTAAGGTTCGTTAGGTCGTTGTCGTGCAGCTCAGCTATGCCGTCGGAGTTGATGGACTCACCCTATCTTCCAAGCCTTCCACTGTTATCGCATTAGATGGCCACAAGCCATGTTATTGTAATAAGTTCTCTTTGGAGACATTCGATGTAATGGTGTGTGATTGCTACTCTGCTATAAATCCTTCGGGTACTGTGTGTGTCAGCATTACCAATCCAGGATGACACTGAAGCACAGAGACTTGACCATCTGAGGTCGGGTCGCTACACAGCGGGTCTGCAACATTCAGATCCGTATGTATCTTGCAAATTTCTATGTCTCCCACTTGGACTAAATCCTGAATGGAATTGAAGCATCTCTTGATGTGCTTGGTTCTCTTGTGAAATCTAGATTCCTTCGCCAAGGCAATTGCACCAGTATTGTCACAAAAGATTTTCATTGGACCCAATGCACTAGGTATGACACCTAGATCGGATATGAACTCCTTCATCTAGACCCCTTCATTTGCTGCTTCCGAAGAAGCTATGTACTCCGCTTCACATGTAGATCCCGCCATGACGCTTTGTTTAGAACTGCACCAATTGACAGCTCCACCATTCAGTATAAACACGTATCCGGTTCGCGATTTAGAATCGTCCGGATCAGTGTCAAAGCTTGCATCAACATAACCATTTACGATGAGCTCTTTGTCACCTCCATATACGAGAAACATATCCTTAGTCCTTTTCAGGTATTTCAGGATGTTCTTGACCGCTGTCCAGTGATCCACTCCTGGATTACTTTGGTACCTCCCTGCTAGACTTATAGCAAGGCACACATCTGGTCTAGTACACAGCATTGCATACATGATAGAGCCTATGGCTGAAGCATAGGGAACATCTTTCATTTTCTCTCTATCTTCTGCGGTGGTCGGACATTGAGTCTTATTCAACTTCACACCTTGTAACACAGGCAAGAACCCTTTCTTTGCTTGATCCATTTTGAACTTCTTCAAAACTTTGTCAAGGTATGTGCTTTGTGAAAGTCCAATTAAGCGTCTTGATCTATCTATATAGATCTTAATGCCCAATATGTAAGCAGCTTCACCGAGGTCTTTCATTGAGAAACTCTTATTCAAGTATCCCTTTATGCTATCCAGAAATTCTATATCATTTACAATCAATAATATGTCATCCACATATAATATCAGAAATGCTACAGAGCTACCACTCACTTTCTTGTAAATACAGGCTTCTCCAAAAGTTTGTACAAAACCAAATGCTTTGATCACACTATCAAAGCATTTATTCCAACTCCGAGAGGCTTGCACCAGTCCATAAATGGATCGTTGGAGCTTGCACACTTTGTTAGCTCCCTTTGGATCGACAAAACCTTCTGATTGCATCATATACAACTCTTCTTCCAGAAATCCATTCAGGAATGCAGTTTTGACATCCATTTGCCAAATTTCATAATCATAAAATGCGGCAATTGCTAACATGATTCGGACAGACTTAAGCATTGCTATGGGTGACAAGGTCTCATCGTAGTCAACCCCTTGAACTTGTCGAAAACCTTTCGCAACAAGTCGAGCTTTGTAGACAGTAACATTACCGTCAGCATCAGTCTTCTTCTTGAAGATCCATTTATTCTCAATTGCTTGCTGATCAATGGGCAAGTCAACCAAAGTCCACACTTTGTTCTCATACATGGATCCCATCTCAGATTTCATGGCTTCTAGCCATTTTGCGGAATCTGGGCTCACCATCGCTTCTTCATAGTTCGTAGGTTCATCATGATCTAGTAGCATGACTTTCAGAACAGGATTACCGTACCACTCTAGTGCGGATCTTACTGTGGTTTATCTACGAGGTTCGGTAGTAACTTGATCTGAAGTTTCATCATCATTATCATTAGCTTCCTCACTAATTGGTGTAGGTGTCACAGAAACCGGTTTCTGTGATGTACTACTTTCCAATAAGGGAGCAGGTACAGTTACCTCATCAAGTTCTACTTTTCTCCCACTCACTTCTTTCGAGAGAAACTCCTTCTCTAGAAAGGATCCATTCTTAGCAACAAAAGTCTTGCCTTCGGATCTGTGATAGAAGGTGTACCCAACAGTTTCCTTTGGGTATCCTATGAAGACACATTTCTCCGATTTGGGTTTGAGCTTATCAGGTTGAAGCTTTTTCACATAAGCATCGCAGCCCCAAACTTTCAGAAACGACAACTTTGGTTTCTTGCCAAACCACAGTTCATAAGGTGTCGTCTCAACGGATTTTGATGGTGCCCTATTTAACATGAATGCAGCCATCTCTAAAGCATAACCCCAAAACGATAGCGGTAAATCTGTAAGAGACATCATAGATCGCACCATGTCTAGTAAAGTACGATTACGACGTTCGGACACACCATTACGCTGTGGTGTTCCGGGTGGCGTGAGTTGCGAAACTATTCCGCATTGTTTCAAATGTAGACCGACCAAACTCGTAACTCAAATATTCTCCTCCACGATCAGATCGTAGAAACTTTATTTTCTTGTTATGATGGTTTTCAACTTCACTCTGAAATTCTTTGAACTTTTCAAATGTTTCAGACTTATGTTTCATCAAGTAGATATACCCATATCCGCTTAAACCATCTGTGAAGGTGAGAAAATAACGATATCCGCCATGAGCCTCAATATTCATTGGACCACATACATCTGTATGTATGATTTCCATAGTACCGGAGAACGGTGTTTTGGTCATCTTGCCCATGAGGCACAGTTCGCAAGTACCAAGTGATTCCAAAAGTCCATCAGTATGGAGTTTCTTCATGCGCTTTACACTGATATGACCTAAACGGCAGTGCCACAAATAAGTTGCATTATCATTATCAACTCTGCATCTTTTGGTTTCAACATTATGAATATGTGTGTCACTACTATCGAGATTCATCAAAAATAGACCACTCTTCAAGGGTGCATGACCATAAAAGATATTACTCATATAAATAGAACAACCATTATTCTCTGATTTAAATGAATAATCGTCTCACATCAAACAATATCCAGATATAATGTTCATGCTCAACGCTGGCACCAAATAACAATTATTTAGGTCTAAAACTAATCCCGAAGGTAGATGTAGAGGTAGCGTGCCGACCGCGATCACATCGACTTTGGAACCATTTCCCACGCGCATTGTCACCTCGTCCTTTGCCAGTGTTCGCTTAATCCGTAGTCCATGTTTCGAGTTGCAAATGTTAGCAACAGAACCAGTATCAAATACCCAGGTGCTACTGCGTGCTCTAGTAAGGTACACATCAATAACATGTATATCACATATACCTTTGTTCACCTTGCCATCCTTCTTATCCGCCAAATACTTGGGCAGTTCTGCTTCCAGTGTCCAGTCTGCTTGCAGTAGAAGCACTCAGTTTCAGGCTTAGGTCCCGATTTGGGTTTCTTCTCCTAAGCAGTAACTTGCTTACTGTTCTTCTTGAAGTTCCCCTTCTTCTTCCCTTTGCCCTTTTTCTTGAAACTGGCGGTCTTGTTGACCATCAACACTTGATGCTCCTTCTTGATTTCTACCTCCGCAGCCTTTAGCATTGCAAAGAGCTCGGGAATTGTCTTATCCATCCCTTGCATGTTATAGTTCATCACGAAGCTCTTGTAGCTTGGTGGCAGTGATTGAAGAACTCTGTCAATGACACTATCAACAAGAAGATTAACTCCCGGTTGAGTCAAGTGATTATGATACCCAGACATTTTGAGTATATGTTCACTGACAGAACTATTCTCCTCCATCTTGCAGCTATAGAATTTATTGGAGACTTCATATCTCTCAATCCGGGCATTTGCTTGAAATATTAACTTCAACTCCTGGAACATCTCATATGCTCCATGACGTTCAAAATGTCGTTGAAGTCCCGATTCTAAGCCGTAAAGTATGGCACACTGAACTATCGAGTAGTCATCAGCTTTGCTCTGCCAGACGTTCATAACATCTGGTGTTCCTCCAGCAGCAGGCCTGGCACCTAGCGGTGCTTTCAGGACGTAATTCTTCTGTGCAGCAATGAGGATAATCCTCAAGTTACGGACCCAGTCCGTGTAATTGCTACCATCATCTTTCAACTTTGCTTTCTCAAGGAACGCAATAAAATTCAATGGAACAACAGCACGGGCCATCTATCTACAATCAAACATAGACAAGCAAGATACTATCAGGTACTAAGTTCATGATAAATTTAAGTTCAATTAATCATATTACTTAAGAACTCCCACTTAGAAAGACATCCCTCTAATCTTCTAAATGATCTCGTGATCCAAATCAACTAAACCGTAACCGATCATCACGTGAAATGGAGTAGTTTTCAATGGTGAACATCAATATGTTGATCATATCTACTATATGATTCACGCTCGACCTTTTGGTCTCAGTGTTCCGAGGCCATATCTGCATATGCTAGGCTCGTCAAGTTTAACCTGAGTATTCTGCATGTGCAAAACTGGCTTGCACCCGTTGTAGATGGACGTAGATCTTATCACACCCGATCATCACGTGGTGTCTGGGCACGACGAACTTTGGAAACGGTGCATACTCAGGGAGAACACTTTTATCTTGAAATTTAGTGAGAGATCATCTTATAATGCTACCGTCAATCAAAGCAAGATAAGATGCATAAAAGATAAACATCACATGCAATCAATATAAGTGATATGATATGGCCATCATCATCTTGTGCTTGTGAACTCCATCTCCGAAGCATCGTCATGATCACCATCGTCACCGGCGCGACACCTTGATCACCATCGTAGCATCGTTGTTGTCTCGCCAATCTTATGCTTCCACGACTATCGCTACCGCTTAGTGATAAAGTAAAGCATTACAGCGCAATTGCATTGCATACAATAAAGCGACAACCATATGGCTCCTGCCAGTTGCAGATAACTCGGTTACAAAACATGATCATCTCATACAATAAAATTTAGCATCATGTCTTGACCATATCACATCACAACATGCCCTGCAAAAACAAGTTAGACGTCCTCTACTTTGTTGTCGCAAGTTTTACGTGGCTGCTACGGGCTGAGCAAGAAGCGTTCTTACCTACGCATCAAAAACCACAACGCGGTATAATGATTGCTTTTGATCTTCAGAAAGAACCCTGTTCATTGAATCTGATTCAACTAAAGTTGGAGAAACTGACACCCACCAGCCACCTGTGTGCGAAGCACGTCGGTAGAACTAGTCTCGCGTAAGCATATGCGTAATGTCGGTCTAGGCCGCTTCATCCAACAATACCACTGAATCGAGAAACAACTAGTGATGGCAAGCAATATGTATATACCCATGCCCACAACTCCTTTGTGTTCTACTCGTGCATATAACATCTATGCATAAACCTGGCTCTGATGCCACTGTTGGGGAACGTAGTAATTACAAAAAAATTCCTACGCACACGCAAGATCATGGTGATGCATAGCAACAAGAGGGTAAGAGTGTTGTCCACGTACCCTCGTAGACCGTAAGCGGAAGTGTTATGACAATGTGGTTGATGTAGTCGTACGTCGTCACGATCGACCGATCCTAGCACCGAAGGTACGACACCTCCGCGATCTACACATGTTCGGCTCGGTGATGTCCCATGAACTCACGATCCAGCATAGTGTCGAGGGAGAGCTTCGTCGGCACGACGGCGTGATGACGATGATGATGACGCTACCGGAACAGGGCTTCGCCTAAGACCACTACGATATGACCGAGGTGGATTATGGTGGAGGGGGGCACCACACACAGCTAAGAGATCAATGATCAATTTGTGTGTATGGGGTGCCCCCTCCCCCGTATATAAAGGAGTGGAGGAGGGGAGGGCCGAACCTCCTATGGTGCGACCCATGGGGAGTCCTACTCCCATTGGGAGTAGGATCCCCCTTCCCTAGTTGGACTATGAGTGGAAGGAAGGGGGAGAGAGGGGGAAGGAAGGGCGGGGGGTGGGGGGGGAACACAATTCGGATTGGGCTTGAGGGGGGCGCGCCCCCTGTCGGTGTCAAAACCGGCGGATCTCAGGTAGGGGGTCCCAAACTGTGCGTCGGAGGTTGATGGTAACAGGAGACAGGGGACACATTGTTTACCCAGCTTCGGGTCCTCTTTATGGAGGTAATACCCTACTTCCTGCTTGATTGATCTTGATGAATATGAGTATTACAAGAGTTGATCTAC
>NC_053023.1:370005182-370031231 GCF_003073215.2 Triticum urartu | reverse complement strand
TATCATATTTCTTGCATTTTGGTTGATCCTAGAAATTTCACGCAACTCAAGGACCCTCGGAGAGAGTTGGAGATTTCGTTATTTTCATATTTGAGTTTTCTCAAATTTTGAAAAGAGGATCATTTGATTTATTTATTTCATCTTCAATATTTTCCGATATCAAAAATATAAGAGAGGGAATAATATGACTTTCCCAAAATTGAGGAAAAATGAAGATTTAATAAATAGATCAAGTTTTGGTTTTGCCGGAGTTTTATTTGCATTTTATTTGGATAGGGAAAAATGCGTGTTTTCAAAAATTGCATTTTAGGTCCGGAGAAAAGTTCATTTTGTTCGACTCATTTTTAGGAGTCGGGGGAAATTTACTTTAGAATTTTGGAGCGTTTAGATTTTCTTTTCTGTGTTTTTCTGCGCGCGAAACCGTTTAAAAAAAACCGCAGGCCAGCCGGGCCAAAGGCCCAGCCAGCCGGCCACCGCCCCAGCCTCCCTGCGCGCCGTGCGCCAGGCAAGGCAGGCGCCAGCCGCCGCCGCCTCTTGCTCTAGCCGAGTCCGGCTAGGGTTAGCCCCTCCCCTTTCCTTTGTTTCGTTTTCCTATTCCTTCTCTATTTCTTGTCCCCTACCCCAAGTTTCTCCTCCCCTCCCCAATATAAATACCCCAACACCCCCCCTCTAAACCCATCAAATCAAACCCCAAGCCCTCCACCGCACCCCACCCCGCGCCCACCGCCCGCGCCACCCCACACCCCGCCGCGCACCTTGCCCACGCCACCGCCGCCGCCCGCCCTACGCCACGCCGCCGGAGCCCTCGCCGGAGACCTCGCCGGAGGTTGCCCCGCGTCTCTTTTCCTCGGATCGTTTTCTTCTAATCGTTCCGATTCTTTTCTTCTTCCGATTCGTTTTCTTTCCGGTTCTTTTCTAAACCGTTCGTTTTCTAGATCGGTTTTTCGTTTCTTTCGGTTTCTTTTCCGAAAACCCTAGATCGTTTCGTTCTTCTTTCGGACCGTTCGTCTCAACGAACGTGATCACCGATTCTTCTAGGTTAACGAACGTCCGTTCGTATAACCGTTCTTCTTTTTCTTCTCGTCGGATTTATTCCGCGATCGCGATCTCAGATCCGATCTTCTTTCTAGTCTTTCTTCTCGCTCGTTTATCGGAATCAGGTGATTCAAGCGCCTGGAGTTTCGTCTCGAAACCGCCGTTCCGTCTAATCAACTTAAACAAGTTTTTTCACAAAATTTGACCTAGTTTCAACTTGCTAGAACCGAGTTGTTTTTCTTCCGCCGTTTGTTTTCCGTCTTTGTTCGGTTCGTTCTTTCTTTGCAACCGGAGTTCTTAAGTTGAACTTTCTGGTTCGTTCTCTTGTTCGAGTTTTACCTGTGCATTAGATGAGTACTTATTGTGTGCTTGTTGTTTGTCTGCGATAGATCACCCGGATTGCGCCGCTTGTTACTTCGAAACCCTAGGTCGCGGATCATCAGCAAGGCAAGTAACACTTTGATCATACCTTTTCTACAACCCAGTTTTATTGCATTAGATCAATCCTCACACATTGCATGATTAGGATCTAATTAAATTGTGGGATGGAAGTAGATGAGGTAGTACCTATTACCTGTTTATTAAACCTTTGGGAGTTACTTCTACGTTTGCTTTATTATGCCATGCTATGCTAGTAGACGTGGATTGGGTGAGTGATATCCATGACAGATGTGAGTTGATAATTTAATGGTTTATCTAAGGTGGCAACTTAAACACACATCTGGGTGGATTGAGGCAACCTGATGTCTATCAGGACTTGCCTGTTTTTTTTGGACCGCCACCCAGGCTCAAAGGGATCATAAGATCTTCTTGCTAGTAACTTCCGTGTGCAGCCACAAGCCATTATGGGCTCTGGCATAGTTGACTAAGTTGTGCGAACTCTTACAGTGGTAGACTAGCAGATGTAGGGGATGTAGGTGTACCGGTCTACCCGATCGTAAGGTGCTAGCGCCTCTGAAAGACTGTGTCTCGGTCATCCGTTTCTCAAACACCATGTAGTGCGAGAAATCCAACGGAGGCGATCGAGTCTTGTGGGGAAAAGTGCGCAAACCTCTGCAGAGTGTACAAACTAATCATGATTAGCCGTGTCCCCGGTTATGGACAACTTGAGTATCTAGTACTTGAATATCATGTGAATCTCAACATGTTACTTCTAATTAATGTTGTTGGGTTTTAATTGTTCACTTAATTGGGATCGGAATGCTGTCAACCATTCTCGATGTTTCACAACCACCATGATAGTTAAATAAATTTATTCCTTTGCAGTAGGGAAAAACTGGCTTTACGCAAAACTGTAACCATAGAGCTTTCCACCAGCCATATATGCATATAGTATAGCTGTTTCATTCCATTACTCTCTATGTGTTACTTTGCCAGCATATTCCATGTGCTGACCCGTTTTCGGGCTGCAACTTCTCATGTTGCAGACTTTTCAGACGACGAGTAAGGTGTTTTAGGTCGTGTTCTATACTCAGTGATGCCGTTGGAGTTGATGGACCCATTTATCTTCCGAGTCTTCCGCTGTTATCCGTTATTAGATGGCCTTAAGCCATATTTATTGTAATAAGTTCTCTTTGAGACAACGATGTAATAAGTGTGTGATTGCCACTCTGCTATAAATCCTTCGATGTACTGTGTGGTGTCAGCATTACTGATCCAGGGATGACACCTGAGCACAGAGCACTTGATCCTTCGGGTCGGGTCGCCAATATACTCTTTGATGCTTGCTTGATTGTGTGATGATTGCTTGACTTGTCCTACAATAGCTAAAATCTGCCAAGAACTAAAATTGGGAAAAGGTTAAGTTTTTATTTGGTCAAGTAGTCTAATCACCCCCCTCTAGACATACTTTCGATCCTACAAGTGGTATCAGAGCTTTGGTTCTCCATTTGCTTTGATCTCCATAGCTTTTGGTGGTCATAGCCTTGGTTTCACAACCTAGGAGAGTATGGCGTCTAGCGAGGGAAATTATCACTAGAGTCCTTACTTTGTGGTCATAGCCTTGGTTTCACAACCTAGGAGAGTATGGCGTCTAGCGAGGGAAATTACCAGTAGAGGTCCTTACTTTGATGGTACTAATTTTGCTAGTTGGAAGCATAAGATGAAAATGCATATTCTTGGACATAACCCCGCCGTTTGGGCTATTGTGTGTTGGCTTTGCAAGGTGATTCTTTGATGGGAGAGAACCAAACCGTGAAGCTACCGCGGATGAGTTGAAGATGTTGCAATACAATGCTCAAGCTTGTGATATTCTCTTCAACGGATTGTGCCCCGAAGAATTCAACAAAATCAGCCGTCTTGAGAATGCAAAGGAAATTTGGGACACTTTGATTGATATGCACGAAGGTACCGACTCCGTCAAGGAATCCATTGGATGTGCTTCAAAGTCAACTTGACAAGTTCAAAATGAAGGATGGTGAAGGTGTCGCTGAAATGTACTCTAGGCTTGCTCTCATCACAAATGAGATTGCCGGCTTAGGAAGTGAAGAGATGACCGATAGATTCATCATCAAGAAGATCTAAGAGCCTTGGATGGAAAATATGATACCGTGTGCACATTGATCCAAATGATGCCCAATTACAAAGATCTCAAGCCAACGGAGGTGATTGGAAGAATTGTTGCTCATGAGATGTCACTTAAGGATAAAGAGGAACTTCACAACAAATCAAGTGGTGCCTACAAAGCCTCATGTGAAGCCCCTACATCATCAAGTGAGAAACAAAACTTCAATGAAGAATTGAGCTTAATGGTGAAGAACTTCAACAAGTTCTACAAGAGTAGAAGCAAAGATAGAAGCTTCAAGTCAAGGTCCTACAATGACAAAAGATCTTCTAGTCGAGAGCGAAACTGCTACAGTTGTGGAAGACCCGGACACTATTCCAATGAGTGTACGGCTCCCTACAAGAGAAGAGAAGATTCTCAAGAAGAAGAAGAATCACCACCAAGAGAGAGAAGGAGAGACATGACCGTTATGAACGAACATCACAGAGAAGCAAGGATTCGGAAAAGGAAGGAAATCATCAAGGAGCTACACAAACAAGACATCAAGCTCATGTTGGTGAATGGGTATCCGGCTCCGACTCGACAATCCATCCGAGAGAAGTTATCACTCCGACTCCGAATATACTCAGGATGAAGGTGTTGCCGGTCTAGCACTTGTGTCAACCAACTCCTACGACATATTTGATCACCAAATGAAGGAATTGGAAGATGCTTCATGGCCAAAGGTCCTAAGTAACACACCGAGTATGTTGATTTCAATAGTGATGAAGATGACTTGTTAGGTGATGATGATTTACTTGTTGACAACTCTAGTGATGAATACTATGATGAAATCAATTAATCATGCTAATCAAGATAAAACGAATGACAATGATAAGGAGAAGATTGAGGCTAACTAAAGAACTAAACACTCTTAAGTTAGTCATGAAACTATCTTCGAAGATCATCGAGAACTTTTAAGAGCTCATGAGAAATTACGCTTTGAAAAGCTCAATCTTGAGCAAGAGCTGAGTTCTTAAAAGCAATCAATGATGATTCTCCGCAAGAAAAGTTCTTCTTACATTGCCAAGCGTTTACTCTTATCCACTTACATGCCTCAAGTCAAGTCTAGTAACAAGAACAAGAAAGATTCTTCCTCTAGCAGTAACAATGATCATGCTAAATCCAATATTGTTGCTTCTAGTAGTTCTCTTGATTCCACTAATGATTCTCTTAGCCAAGTTACACTTGAGCAAGAAAATAGCTTATTGAAGGGAATTATAGAGAAAGGAGTGTACAAAAGCCTTGCCGGGAGTAAGCAATTCGAGGAAATTGTGCGCAAGCAAGGAATGCACCGGAAGAATCAAGGTGTTGGTTTTGAACGAAAGTTCAATGCCAATGGAGTTGAGTGGGAAGAAGATCAATACCCCAAGACAAAGTTTGTTCCTCAACAAGAGAAGTATGATACTTCTTTCAAGGGGACACAAGCTCAAGATGATCTTCCACCACAAGACTACAAGCAAAAAGGCAAGGACAAGCTTCAAGAGGAAATTGATGCGTTTGAAGAAGCTCCTAAACCTTAGTCAAGTGGATTCCCAAGACTACTTCAAGTTCCACTTCATCAAGTACGACTACAACTCCAAGGATTCACATCAAGATGGTGTGGATCCAAAAGAAGAAGAACTAGAGAGTTCTTGAGGGTGACTCCGCCAACATACTTCACTCTTATCATTTTGGCAAGAACAAGTGCAATCAACTTCCACATCTTGCACTAGTTCAAGGAGTCACAAACCCTCTTGTTGGTAAGACAAGGGACAAGGTAACCTAAAAGTTTTCATGGACATCATCTTGTGTGTGCATCACTCTATGTCTATGGATATCCTTGTTTGTTCCTTGTGGGACTAACCCATGTAGGTATTGAAAGTGCAATTCACTCAAATGGATAGCTCCAAGTGATCTACATCAACATTGAGCATCCACATCTTCAACATCTACATGAAGTCATCATCGACAAAACCCGAGGTTAGTTCATCCCTCTAAGGGGGGATATCACATCTAGGGGGAGCTTTACTCTAAGACTTGAGCTAAAGCAACTCTAAAGATGTGAACACAACAATGCTTTATGTAAAAGTGGTAACCCCACTTGAGCTTAAACGATGAGTATGACCTATGATCAAGTGTTCTCACTTGACTCCTAAGTCAATATACTCATATATAGATGACTCGTCATCGCAAATTGTGATAGATGCTAGAATTGGTTGTGCATGCCTTGTCACATATTTCATTTGCCATCTTATTGTGTGAGCATGTGGTTGCATATTTTACTCATTCGAGGACATCCACTTGTTGTTTTGATTGTTTGGTTTTATTCTTCTTTTGCCAAGTGGATGGACAAGAATGCCTAAGAACCTCCTCTAGCTATCTATGCTTTTCTCGTCTCAAACTCTATTCATGCTGCATCACAAAATTTGATCAAGTCAGATTCGAACCACTCTGTGTGAGGAGCGCTCGGAGTCCCCGATTCGTCATAGACTTAAACTTCCAAAACCTCTTTATGATTCTCGGTCTGACCGATACCCTACTTTCGGTCCTACCGAGATCATTAAGTTGATCTAGGTTTTCGATCTCGGTGCAACCGATTTGAACCATTCGGTCACACCGAGTTGCAAACTGTATACAGTTTTGCATCTCGGTGCCACCGAGTTGTTCCACTCGGTCACACCGACAGGGTCGGGCTATATATAGTCACGGGCAAAAATTTGGAAATTTCTCCGAACCCCTTCGCCCGCGCGATAGCCTGCTCTGCCAACTTGGTCTCCGGATCGTCTCCTCGCCGCCAGCCGCCTCCAGTCGCTGGTCTCCGTCGCCGTCAACGGAAATTCAACCCCGCCGTTGCCGCCGTAGCGAGTCTCCGCCGAACTAGGGTATGGACTCGATCTTTGTGCTATTCCCCAATCCGATTCTTAGCACATTGTGATCATCATGATTCTTGCCACGTGTTAAACTTCTATCCAGTCAATGAACTCGTAGATTAGGTTTAATTCGAAAATTTTAGGGTTAGGTTTCCGCCGAAACCATCTCGGACCCACCGAGTTGAAAAACTCGGTCCCACCGATTTGGCTTATGCCATTGCACAAGTGAGACTCGGTCTGACCGAGAATTACTTATCGGTGTGACCGATTTTGGAACTTTGTGAAACCCTAGCAGTCTCGGTGCCACCGAACTGTGACTCGGTCTGACCGAGTTCACTAGTTTAGGTGCCAAAACTGCTTCGGTATCACCGAGTTTAGAAATCGGTAGATCCGAGATGCTTTCAGTGGGAAACTAGAACTAAGTTTTTGAATTATTCTTTTGCAAAAATCTTTGCATTTTGTGATGCTCATCCACTCTATCTCATCTATAACCTATTCACAGGGTCAGCAGTCAGAGTTTGCATCATGTCAGACCAAAGTGATAGCCAGAACTTGTCAGAGCAGCAGGTGCAGATGAGTGAGGGCACTAGTCCCTCAAGTTCCTCAGATGATGGCAGCAGGAGCACCCCTAGCAATCTGCCTAAAGCTGCCACAAGACAGAGAAAGAAGAGAACCTCAGACTCAGAAGATGAGGATTATGTGGCAGAAGAGGAAGCAACTTCCAAGAGAGTTGAGCCAGCACAGGGCATAAAACCAGGGATGAAGATCAAAAGGCCAGCAGGCAGGCAGCCTATGTCAAAGGCCAGAGCTTCAACTGAGAAGCCCACTCCCATTGAGCCAGTTGCTGCTGAAGGCAAGAAGAGGAAAGAAAGGGTGAAGAAAACTGTAGCCAGAGTGCTTGGCAAGGCTTCCATCATGGAAGATGAGGAGGAAGAAGAAGAGGTAGCTGCACCAGCACCTAAGGCACCCAAGCTGATGGGTGATGCCATAAGAACAGGGGCAGCTGCTTCCAAGGCCAAGCCAGCTCCAAAGCCAAAGCCAAAGAGGAACACAAGAAGCATCCCAGCTACTGAGAAGAACAAGGCCCCAGTGCCTGAAGCTGCAGAAGAAGAAGAAGAGAATGTTCTTAGAAAGCTCAAGCCCAAGATCCCAGACCACAACGATGCTCATCCTGTGGCTGAGGATATGAAACTCAGGAGAGATTCAGGGCTTCGGAAGTGGAGATAAGCAGACCCGTATGCTTCAAGGAGAAGGACTGCAGTTGACTACAAGTTTCACACCAAGGAGCAGCAAGACTTTTATGAGACAGTGCTACTAGACAAGAAGCCAATTGTCTGTGATATGAGATCGGTTGATTGGCAATACATCAAGGACAATGAAGAGTACTACCCTGGAGTGCAGGACAGCTTCAAGGCATGTGGAGTAGAGGACTTTGTTGGGCAGAGGCTCACAAAGTGGAACGAGGAACTCATCATGCAGTTCTACTCCACAGCCCATTTCTATCCAGATGGCAGGATTGTATGGATGTCAGAGGGTACGAGGTACCAGTCTACAATTGCTGAATGGGCTCAGCTGATTAATGCCCCAGAAGAGCATGACGATGACTTGGACATTTATGCCAAGAAGAAGATGGACCACAACTCATGTCCAAACGTCAGGAGTTTACAGTTGACGGGTGACCTTGACGAGCGGCGACCGAGGGAATTGAACCGTGCTCGGCACGTTAGGTAACATTGTCTAGTTACTAAAGCATCCCTCCGTTGTTCATCGGTAGTCATTATGGACCAGTGACATGAGGGGAATTTCCTAGGGCTGGAATTCTGGCCGCCAGATATTTCGACTTGAAACACTGAGGCTCAACTGGTTGGGGTTGCCTAATGTGCGTACTACGCACGCCACCGAAGGACACGAGCTCGGTTTTTTTAGGATCAACACGAGCCAAGGTCTGGCTGGTACACCGTTGGGTCCTACCATTCGAGAATACGAAAGGAACCTTTTAAATTGCCGAACGAATCTATGTGTATTACAATACCCGTACTTTCCTTGCAAATACTAATCTCAACATGGTAATTGATTTATGACGAGTTGTTGAATTAGAGTGAGTTTGTGATATAGTGATCTCAACGTGGATTTCACATTTCATGGTATCGCTAGTAAGTTTTCCAACGCAAATTCAAATTTAAAAGATGAACAATATGGAGTCGAGAAAACTTTCTATGTATCAAGCATATGACCACACACACACACACAGACACACACGCATGAACACAACAACAATCCAATAAGTATAGTGCATCTATTTTTCCAAACCATGCATGTATGACACGAATTCAAAAATACTTCTCTATTCCTAAATATTAGTCTTTTAGAGAGTTCAACAAGTGACTACATATGGAGCAAAATGAGTGAATCTAGACTATAAAATATGTCTATATACATCCGTATGTGCCGGTCCATTTGAAGCCTCTGAAAAGACTAATATTTAGGAACAAAGGGAGTAAAATGTAAGACATCCATGGTCCTCAATTCATTATTTAAAACGAACATGAAACTGAAACATGAATATTAAGTCTAGTACTACAGTACATGCAAATGTTGTGTTTAGGCGGAGGTACGATTGTCGGGTGTCAACCCCTCGACCTTAGATAAAATTGTGGAGCTCTGTTTAGGGTTGTTTAGATTATATTTGTCCCCACCCTCCCAACCACCGATTGGTTGTGCACCCCCACCCCTCCTCCCCGGGAGAATATCATGTGCCCCCATACCTTAGATGCTATATGCCGATACGAGTTGCTTGGAGCTTGTAGATCTGAGATATAGCAGCTCACATGATGTAACATCCCAAATTTTCAATTTCGAATGTTATACACTAGATCATCATGCATAACATATTTTCTTGCATCTTGGCCGATCCTAGAAATTTCACGCAACTCAAGGACCTCCGGAGAGAGTTGGAGATTTCGTTATTTTCATATTTGAGAGTTTCTCAAATTTTGAAAAGAGGATCGTTTGATTTATTTGTTTTATCTTCAATAAATTTTCCGGTGTCAAAATATGAGAGAGGGAATAATATGACTTTCCCAAAATTTAGGAAAATGAAGATTTAATAAATAGATCAATTTTTGTTTGCCGGAGTTTTATTTGCATTTTATTTGGATAGGGAAAAATGTGCGTTTTCGAAAATTGCATTTTAGGTCCGGAGAAAAGTTCATTTTGTTCGGCTCATTTTTAGGAGTCGGGGAAAATTTACTTTAGATTTTTCGGAGTTCGTTTAGATCTCTTTTTTTTTTTTCTCTGCGCGCGGAAACTATTTAAAAAAAACAAAAAAAAACTGGACCAAGGCCGGCCAGGCCAAGGCCCAGCCGGGCCGAAGGCCACCGCGCCCCAGGCCACCGCGCGCCTAGCGCCAGGCGCCAGGGAGCCGGCGCCGCCGCCTCTTGCTCTACGAATCCTTTTAGGATTCTAGGGTAGCCCTTGCCCCTTTTTCCTTTGTTTCGTTATTCCTAGTCCTACTCCGTATATTCTTTCCTATTCCTAGTCTAATTCCTTGCCCTCTACCCCAAGTAAACCCCTCCCCTCCCCAATATAAATACCCAAGCACCCCCCCTCTAAACATCAAATCAAAGCCCTCTCCCCCACACCGCGCCCCGACGCCGCCCGCCCCCACACCCGCGCCGCCGCACCTTGCCGCCGCCGCCCACGCCCACGCCGCCGGAGCCCCTCGCCGGAGGTAGCCCCGCGCTACATCTATTCTTTTCTCGGATCGTTTTCTTCTAATCGTTCCGATTCTTTTCTTCTCTAAACCGTTCCGGTTTTCTAGATCGGTTTTTCGTTCGGTTTTTCTTCTCCGAAACCCTAGATCGGATTCGTTTTCTTCTCCGATTTAGTTCTTTGGACCGTTCGCCGGACCGTTCGTCCTAACGAACGTGATCACCGGATTTTTCTAGGTTAACGACGTCCGTTCGTTTAACCGTTCTTCTTTTTCTTTTCGTCGGATTTATTCCGCGATCGCGATCTTAGATCCGATCTTCTTTCTAGTTTTTCTTTTCGCTCGTTTATCGGAATCAGGTGATTCAAGCGCCTGGAGTTTCGTCTCGAAACCGCCGTTCCGTCTAATCAACTTGAACAAGCTTTTGCCCCGATAAAAATTTGACCTAGTTTCAACTTGCTAGAACCGAGTTGTTTTCTTCCGCCGTTTGTTTTCCGTTTCTTTGTTCGGTTCGTTCTTTCTTTGCAACCGGAGTTCTTAAATTGAACTTTCTGGTTCGTTCTCTTGTTCGAGTTTTACCTGTGCATTAGATGAGTACTTATTGTATGCTTGTTGTTTGTCTGCGATAGATTACCCGGATTGCGCCGCTTGTTACTTTGAAACCCTAGGACTCGCGGATCATCAGCAAGGCAAGTAACACTTTGATCATACCTTTTCTACAACCCATGTTTTATTGCATTAGATCAATCCTCACATTGCATGATTAGGATCTAATTAAATTGTGGGATGGGAAGTAGATGAGGTAGTACCTATTACCTGTATTATTATGAAACCTTTGGGAGTTACTTCTACGTTTGCTTATTATGCCATGCTATGCTAGTAGACGTGGATTGGGTGAGTGATATCCATGACAGATGTGAGTTGATAATTTTAATGGTTTATCTAAGGTGGCAACTTAAACACACATCTGGGTGGATTGAGGCACCTGATGTCTATCAGGACTTGCCTGTTTTTTTTGGACCGCCACCCAGGCTCAAAGGGATCATAAGATCTTTCATGCTAGAAACTTCCGTGTGCAGCCACAAGCCATTATGGGCTCTGGCATAGTTGACTAAGTTGTGCGAACTCTTACGGGGTGGACTAGCAGATGTAGGGGTTTGTAGGTGGTACGGTCTACCCCACATGTAAGGTGCTAGCGCTTCTGAAAGACTGTGTCTCGGTCATCCGTCTTCTCAAACACCATGTAGTGCGAGAAACAAACGGAGGCGATCGAGTCTTGTGGGGAAAAGTGCGCAAACCTCTGCAGAGTGTACAAACTAATCATGATTAGCCGTGTCCCCGGTTATGGACAACTTGAGTATCTAGTACTTGAATATCATGTGAATCTCGACATGTTACTTCTAATTAATGTTGTTGGGTTTTAATTATTTTTAATTGGGATTGAGAATGCTGTCAACCATTCTCAATGTTTCACAACCACCATGATAGTTAAATAAATTTATTCCTTTGCAGTAGGGAAAAATTGGCTTTACGCAAAACTGTAACCATAGAGCTTTCCACCAGCCATATGTGCATATAGTATAGCTGTTTCATTCCATTACTCTCTATGTGTTACATTGCCAGCATATTCCATGTGCTGACCCGTTTTCGGGCTGCAACGTTAATGTTGCAGACTTTTCAGACGACGATTGAGGTGCGTTTAGGTCGTGGCCCTATACTCAGTGATGCCGCTGGAGTTGATGGACCCATTTATCTTCCAAGTCTTCCGCTGTTATTTTTATTATATGGCCTTAAGCCATATTCAGTGTAATAAGTTCTTTTTGAGCCATCGATGTAATAAGTGTGTGATTGCAACTCTGCTATAAACCTCGATGTACTGTGTGGTGTCAGCATTACTGATCCAGGGATGACACCGTAGCACAGTAGACGTGATCCATTCGGGTCAGGTCGCTACAGAGATGGTATCAGAGCACACGCTGACTGTAGGACACGACCACTAAGTTAAAGCCATAGATCACTATTCTCTCTCATTTTCTAACTCCTCATCTTTTCTACTCTATTAGGATGACGCCGTGAAGATTAAGTACGCTCAACCGGATGAAGGCACACCATTTGGATTTCACCTGAAGGAAGTCACCAAGTACCTGAACATTGGATTACCAAGCTTCACGGGAACCTTCAACGCCACTCTGCCTGAAGAGGAGCGCTGGAAGATTCAAGCTCACGTTCCGGGAAGAACATTCGCGCCAATCACGAAGCCCATAGATAGTGTTTTCAATGCACCAACCTGGAGTCTAGGAAGGAGCATGGCAGCTCATATCACCATAGGACGCATTGGAGAAGTTTATCAAGAAGACCTCAAGGACACTATCTACCAGATTTGCGGACGCCGAGATGAACAATGGGAGTTAGTCAGCACCAAGAAGGATAGATCCATTGCAGCATTCATCCAGGAGTTAAACCAGCACATTCGACGCCACGAGAACCAGATGTGCAATGATATGATAGAGTTGAAGAATGCGAAGGCAAGGATCATCGAGCTAGAAGGAGAACTGAAGTCTACACGCAAGGACTACATGGACGAGATCGTAGCTCTAGCAAGGCACAATTGCGATCTTAAGCAGGAGATTGAAGAACTCAAGAGCAAGTTAGCATCCCAGGAGGACGACGAGTACGTCACATGTCCGGACAACTACATCATCATCGACGACACCGATTCGGATCCAAGTGAACCCGACTTTGAAGACGAAGCTGGAGCAGATATCATGGAGTCTTCCACCGGTTCAAATTTCTAGATGACCACCAGATAGTAGTAGTATTTCCCCCATGTAAAACATTATAGTCGAGCACTTTTGCGATAGTTTTAGACCGTTTGTAAGCCCTTGTTTGATTGATTGAAGTGATTTTGTGTGCATTTGCCTCATGTGCATATGGGTAGTGTTTTCCCTTTAGACCCCTCTATTCTTAATTCTCGTCTTTTCTAAACCCTCAGATGCCTCCAAGACGTGACAATGGATTTCCACCGGAGCTCACTCAGTTGATCCAGCAGCAGAATCAATTGATGCAGATGTTAGTTCAGAACCAACAGAACAACAACAACAACCCACCACCACCACCACCTGTTGACCACTTAGCCCGTTTCCTTAGGCTGAATCCGCCGGTGTTTTCCAGTAGCACCGAGCCAATAGTAGCAGACGATTGGCTCCGCAAGATAGGAAGGGAGTTGACCACTGCAGGATGCACGGATGGTGAGAAAGTGAAGTTTGCCGCACATCAGCTTGACGGACCCGCGGCAGCATGGTGGGAGAATTTCACAGCCACTTACCCAGTTGACACTGTCACATGGGATCAGTTTCAGCAAGCTTTCCGCACTGCCCATGTTTCAGCAGGAGCTATGGCCATAAAGAAGCGTGAGTTTCGCAACTTACGCCAAGGAGGAAGGACAGTTGGCCAGTACGTTGACGATTTCAGCAAGTTAGCACGTTATGCCCCAGATGACGTTGCTACGGATGCAGCTAAGCAGGAGAAGTTTCTGGAAGGACTGAATGATGAACTAAGCATGAAATTGATGGTAGCAAGTTTCAACAACTACCAGGAGTTGGTAGATCGTGCCATCATGATTGAAGGGAAGCAACCAGCATTGAGAACCGTAGAGGAAGTATGGACAGGGGAAGTATAACTCTGGAGCCCAGCAGAAGCCCCGTTTACCCCTAAACCGGGATTTAAGTTTCAGCATACCCATGGAGGAGGTAGCTCGCACAACCATAATGGCCACAAGAATGGTAATGGGAATGGAGGAAGCAATGGACAGAACCACACCATCCCATCGACCCCAACCAAGAGAGATCTGAGTAATGTCACTTGTTTCAAGTGTTCGAAGACCGGACATTATGCCAATGAATGTCCTGAAGGCCAGAATGGAAATGGCAATGGAAGCTCTGGGAAGAAGCCGAACCCTTTCAATAGGGGACAGGTGAACCACGTTAATGTGGAGGAGGTCGAAGATCAGCCCGATGCGGTAATCGGTAAGTTTTTGGTTAAGTCATTTACTGCACTCGTTCTTTTTTACACTGGTGCATCGCATTCATACATATCAAGGGGATTTGTGGATAAGTATAACCTGCCAACCCAAGCCCTTAGGTCACCCATGTTAGTAAGCTCACCAGGAGCGGAGTTTATGGCTAGACGATGGTGTGATCGGTTACCATTAAGGATTGGTAACTATGTGTTTCCCTCAGACCTAATAGTATTGGAATCTCAAGGATTGGATGTGATATTAGGCATGGATTGGTTATCAAAGTATGAAGGGATATTGAGTGTGCTAGTAAGTCAATTTTGCTTACCACACCAGAAGGGAGAAGGATCAAGTATGTATCCCGGCATGTACCAAAAAGGACACAAGTGAATTGCCTAACAGGAGTTGTGCAAGAAGAAGTACCAGTGGTAAAGGATTTTCCTGATGTATTTCCTGAGGAATTGCCAGGCATGCCACCGGATAGAGACATTGAGTTTTTGATTGAGTTATTGCCAGGCACAGGCCCAATATCGAAGCGACCATATAGGATGCCAGCAAAGGATTTGGTGGAAATTAAGAATCAGATTAAGGAGTTATTGGATAAAGGTTACATTCGCCCAAGTTCTTCGACCTTGGGGATCACCCGTACTTCTAGTGGAAAAGAAGGATGGATCATTAAGGATGGTTTGTAGATTATCGGGGATTGAATGAAGTAACCATCAAGAACAAGTACCCACTGCCAATGATAATGATCTGTTTGATCGGTGCAAGGAGCTAAAGTGTTTTCCAAGATCGATTTGCGATCAGGGTACCATCAATTGAAGATATCGAGAGCAGGACATACCTAAGACAGCATTCACCACAGATATGGACTGTATGAGTATACCGTTATGTCATTTGGATTGACTAACGCACCTGCCTATTTTATGAACCTGATGAACAAAGTTTATGGAGTTTTTGGATAAGTTCGTCGTAGTGTTCATTGATGACATTTTGGTTTATTCAAAGAATGAAGAGGAGCATAAGGAACATTTGCGTTTGGTTTGGAGAAACTAAGGAACATCAGTTATATGCCAAATTAGCAAATGTGAGTTTTGGTTGAAGGAAGTGGATTCCTCGGACACGTTATATCCGGAGAAGGTATAGCAGTTGACCCCACAAAGGTTGAGACCGTAACCGAATGGGAAGCACCAACAACAGTTGGAGAGATCCGGAGTTTTCTTGGACTCGCAGGATACTACCGGAGATTATTGAGAATTTTTCAAAGATTGCGAAGCCTATGACGGGAATTGTTGAAGAAGGATACTAAGTTCAAATGGACTGAGGAGTGTGAGGCTAGTTTCCAGGAGTTGAAGAAACGATTGGTTACCTCACCAGTATTGATTTTGCCAGATCAGACCAAGGATTATGAGGTGTATTGCGACGCTTCACGTCGAGGACTTGGAGCAGTGCTTATGCAGGAAGGAAGAGTTGTTTCGTATGCTTCACGACAACTGAAGCCTCATGAGTTGAATTATGCCACGCATGATTTGGAGTTAGCAGCCGTAGTGCATGCATTGAAGACGTGGAGACATTTCCTCATTGGAAATCATTGTGAGGTGTACACGGATCATAGAGTTTGAAGTACATTTTCACTCAGAAGGAGTTGAACCTCCGACAGAGGAGATGGTTGGAGCTCATCAAGGATTATGACATGAGATTGCATTACCATCCCGGAAAGGCTAATGTAGTAGCTGACGCATTGAGCCGTAAGAGCCATGTCAATACGATAATGACGGGGAAATACCCAAGGAGTTAGCAGAAAACCTTCGTGAGCTATGTTTGGAAATAGTTCCGAGAGGCTATGTAGCAGCATTGGAGATTCAATCAACATTGATGGATAAGATCAGAGAAGCTCAGAAATCTGACAAAGAGATTGCTGCTATAAAGGAGAAACTTAGCAAAGGAAAAGCAAAGGGATTTCGTGAGGATGAGCACGATACCCTATGGTTTGAGGACCGTGTTTATGTGCCCAATGACCCGGAGATCAGGAAGTTGATTTTGCAGGAGGCACATGATTCACCGTATTCGATTCACCCAGGGAATACCAAGATGTATTTGGATTTGAAAGAAACATTCTGGTGGACCGGAATGAAGAAGGATATTGCAGCATATGTAGCAGTTTGTGACGTATGTCAGAGAGTAAAGGCAGAGCATCAGAAGCCGCAGGATTGTTACAACCATTGCCGATACCCGAATGGAAGTGGGATAAGATAGGCATGGATTTTATCACAGGACTACCCAGGACGAAAGCAGGCTATGACTCGATATGGGTAGTAGTTGATCGTTTGACGAAGGTAGCACATTTCATTCCAGTTAAGACCACTTACACCAGTGCTAAGTTGGCAAAGATATACATGACTAGGATCATTTGTTTGCATGGAGTTCCGAGGAGTATCGTATCAGATAGAGGAACCCAATTTACCTCAAAGTTTTGGAATCAGTTGCATGAAACTTTAGGGAACCAGACTAGAGTTCAGCACAGCTTTTCATCCGCAGACAGATGGACAGACCGAGAGAGTCAATCAGATTTTGGAAGATATGCTGAGAGCTTGTGCACTAGATTATGGATCTAGTTGGGACGATAACTTGCCGTATGCGGAGTTTTCTTATAACAACAGTTACCAAACCAGTTTGAAGATGGCACCTTTCGAAGCTTTATACGGAAGGAGGTGCAGGACACCGTTGTCATGGGACGAAGTTGGAGACCGTCAATTCTTTGGACCAGATTTGATTAAGGAGTCTGAACGGAAAGTTAAGTTGATTCGCGATAGGCTCAAGGTAGCCCAGTCCAGGCAGAAGAGCTACGCAGATTCTAAACGCAAGGAGATTTTACGAAACCGGAGACAGAGTTTATCTTCGAGTATCCCCACTTCGAGGAGTTAAGCGCTTTGGAGTTAAGGGAAAAGCACCGCGTTTCGTTGGACCGTATAAGATCTTGCAACGTATGGGAGAAGTCGCTTATAAGTTGGAATTACCAGAGGGACTGTCAGGAGTTCATGATGTATTCCATGTTTCTCAGCTGAAGAAATGTCACGCCGAGATGGCGGAGGTACCGCTAAGAGATACCGTGCCGCTTGAAGCGATTCAGTTGAAGGACGACTTAACATATGAGGAGAAGCCAGTCAAGATTCTCGATTATGCCAGCAGAGTTACCCGCAGCAAGGTTATCAAGTTTTGCAAAGTTCAGTGGAACCACCATCAGAGGATGAAGCCACCTGGGAGAGAGAAGAAGATTTTCTCAAAGACCACCCTCACCTATTTTCTAGCCAACCCGAATCTCGAGGGCGAGATTCATCTTAAGGGGGGTAGGTTTGTAACATCCCAAATTTTCAATTTGGAATGTTATACACTAGATCATCATGCATAACATATTTTCTTGCATCTTGGCCGATCCTAGAAATTTCACGCAACTCAAGGACCTCCGGAGAGAGTTGGAGATTTCGTTATTTTCATATTTGAGAGTTTCTCAAATTTTGAAAAGAGGATCGTTTGATTTATTTGTTTTATCTTCAATAAATTTTCCGGTGTCAAAATATGAGAGAGGGAATAATATGACTTTCCCAAAATTTAGGAAAATGAAGATTTAATAAATAGATCAATTTTTGTTTGCCGGAGTTTTATTTGCATTTTATTTGGATAGGGAAAAATGCGCGTTTTCGAAAATTGCATTTTAGGTCCGGAGAAAAGTTCATTTTGTTCGGCTCATTTTTAGGAGTCGGGGAAAATTTACTTTAGATTTTTCGGAGTTCGTTTAGATCTCTTTTTGTTGTTTTTTTCTCTGCGCGCTGAACCGTTTAATAAAAACTGGAGCAGGCCGGCCAGGCCAAGGCCCAGCCGGGCCGAAGGCCACCGCGCGCCTAGCGCCAGGCGCCAGGGAGCCGGCGCCGCCGCCTCTTGCTCTACGAATCCTTTTAGGATTCTAGGGTAGCCCTTGCCCCTTTTTCCTTTGTTTCGTTATTCCTAGTCCTACTCCGTTTATTCTTTCCTATTCCTAGTCTAATTCCTTGCCCTCTACCCCAAGTAAACCCCTCCCCTCCCCAATATAAATACCCAAGCACCCCCCCTCTAAACATCAAATCAAAGCCCTCTCCACACCGCACCGCCGCCACGCGCCGCCACCCACACCCGCGCCGCCGCCGCACCTTGCCGCCGCCGCCGCCACGCCACCGCCCGGAGCCCCTCGCCGGAGACCTCGTCGGAGGTAGCCCGCGCTACATCTATTCTTTTTCTCGGATCGTTTTCTTCTAATCGTTCCGATTCTTTTCTTCTCTAAACCGTTCTGGTTTTCTAGATCGGTTTTTCGTTTCGGTTTTCTTCTCCGAAACCCTAGATCGGATTCGTTTTCTTCTCCGATTTAGTTGCCTTTGGACCGTTCGCCGGACCGTTCGTCCTAACGAACGTGATCACCGGATTCTTCTAGGTTAACGACGTCCGTTCGTTTAACCGTTCTTCTTTTTCTTTTTTTCGTCGGATTTATTCCGCGATCGCGATCTCAGATCCGATCTTCTTCTAGTTTATTTTCGCTCGTTTATCGGAATCAGGTGATTCAAGCGCCTGGAGTTTCGTCTCGAAACCGCCGTTCCGTCTAATCAACTTGAACAAGCTTTTGCCCCGATAAAAATTTGACCTAGTTTCAACTTGCTAGAACCGAGTTGTTTTCTTCCGCCGTTTGTTTTCCGTTTCTTTGTTCGGTTCGTTCTTTCTTTGCAACCGGAGTTCTTAAATTGAACTTTCTGGTTCGTTCTCTTGTTCGAGTTTTACCTGTGCATTAGATGAGTACTTATTGTATGCTTGTTGTTTGTCTGCGATAGATTACCCGGATTGCGCCGCTTGTTACTTCGAAACCCTAGGACTCGCGGATCATCAGCAAGGCAAGTAACACTTTGATCATACCTTTTTCTACAACCCAGTTTTATTGCATTAGATCAATCCTCACACATTGCATGATTAGGATCTAATTAAATTGTGGGATGGGAAGTAGATGAGGTAGTACCTATTACCTGTTTATTATGAAACCTTTGGGAGTTACTTCTACGTTTGCTTATTATGCCATGCTATGCTAGTAGACGTGGATTGGGTGAGTGATATCCATGACAGATGTGAGTTGATAATTTTAATGGTTTATCTAAGGTGGCAACTTAAACACACATCTGGGTGGATTGAGGCACCTGATGTCTATCAGGACTTGCCTGTTTTTTTTGGACCGCCACCCAGGCTCAAAGGGATCATAAGATCTTTCATGCTAGAAACTTCCGTGTGCAGCCACAAGCCATTATGGGCTCTGGCATAGTTGACTAAGTTGTGCGAACTCTTACGGGGTGGACTAGCAGATGTAGGGGTTGTAGGTGGTACGGTCTACCCCACATGTAAGGTGCTAGCGCTTCTGAAAGACTATGTCTCGGTCATCCGTTTCTCAAACACCGTGTAGTGCGAGAAAACAAACGGAGGCGATCGAGTCATGTGGGGAAAAGTGCGCAAACCTCTGCAGAGTGTATAAACTAATCATGATTAGCCGTGTCCCCGGTTATGGACAACTTGAGTATCTAGTACTTGAATATCATTGTGAATCTCAACATGTTACTTCTAATTAATGTTGTTGGGTTTTAATTATTTTTAATTGGGATTGAGAATGCTGTCAACCATTCTCAATGTTTCACAACCACCATGATAGTTAAATAAATTTATTCCTTTGCAGTAGGGAAAAATTGGCTTTACGCAAAACTGTAACCATAGAGCTTTCCACCAGCCATATGTGCATATAGTATAGCTGTTTCATTCCATTATTCTCTATGTGTTACATTGCCAGCATATTCCATGTGCTGACCCGTTTTCGGGCTGCAACGTTAATGTTGCAGACTTTTCAGACGATGATTGAGGTGCGTTTAGGTCGTGGCCCTATACTCAGTGATGCCGCTGGAGTTGATGGACCCATTTATCTTCCAAGTCTTCCGCTGTTATTTTTATTATATGGCCTTAAGCCATATTTAGTGTAATAAGTTCTTTTTGAGCCATCGATGTAATAAGTGTGTGATTGCAACTCTGCTATAAAACCTCGATGTACTGTGTGGTGTCAGCATTACTGATCCAGGGATGACACCGTAGCACAGTAGACGTGATCCATTCGGGTCAAGTCGCTACACATGATGTGTCTTAATATTTTTGCAGGAAACCTTGATGATTTTGAGAATTGCACACAATTTGTACAAAAACTACTTAGATGCCCTTTGATCCCATATCCAACGACCTCGAAGCTCGTATCACCGTAGCATCTAAGATGAAGGAGGACATCATATTCTCCTGTATGTAAGAATATCATGTGCTACCACACCTTAGATGCTTTGGTGATACAAGCTCTTCGGAGGCATTGGATTTGTGACCCAACACCTCCTCGGTGGTTCAAATGGTTTTTTGCAGAAAAGCACCAAAAGAGTTCGGCCACTGCTTACAAGCACAAAGACTGCTCAGATGCCATTGGATCTCAGATCAAATGACCTCCAAGCTCGTATCACCGTAGCATCGAAGCTGCGATAGCACCTTATGTTTTCTCGCATGGGAGAGTATGAGGTGCTCCTGCACCGTAGATTCTATGGTGATACGAGTTCAGTGAGATCTAACGGCCCACAGTAGGAGGTTTGAATGTTTTTGCAATATACGGCTGATAGAGTTTGGGAAATGCGCATGAATTGCAAGTACTACGCATGTGCCATCTGATCACTAATCATACGACCTAGATGCTCATATCACTGTAGCGGGTAATTAAGCTACGGGGAGCACCTAATATGAGCACCGGGGAGCCGTTGGATCGAAGATGCAGCGGCACACACGAGGCCTGGATGTTTTATTTGCAAAAAAACCTTTGGAGAGTTTGGAAATTGCGCATAATTACAAAGACTACTCCCAAGCCATTGGATCTCACTTCCAACGGTGTAAAAACTCATATCACCATAGTATCTAAGCTGCGGGGTGGATGTGATATTCTATGCCGTTGTCATTTTTGTTCATAAACTTGCAAAATATGTGTAACTCGTGCCGTTACTTGTCTAACCGCGCCAAGTGTTTGTTCAAAAAAACCATCCTTCAGTGAAATATCAGAACAACAAACGGGGGTCCCACTTGTCATTAATCAAATTTGGACCTAAAACTAACAAATATGAAAGACGAGATTCGAACTGGCAACCTGGACTACAAAGTGTAAGTCGATAGCCTGAAAAAAAGAACGGTTGTTGGCTTTGTCCCATAACTTGATTTTATACAGTAGTGCGTTGAGTAGAGTAGAGGGAGTGCCTCGTCAACACGTGCATGACCGTTGTCTCACTTACTGGTGGGTCTCAGGTCTGTGATCTCAATCTCTCTTCTCTCCATCGTCTAACCTTTGCACGGGCACACACGAAGAGCGGCGCTAGCTTGCGGTGGTGTTATTACAACTAAAAAAAGCTTGGAAAATAGAAGAATCGCCTAGAACAAGAGACGTTGTGGCTGGTCGAGACGGAGCTAACCACATCTATCCTCCGTGCCATGTTTGCATGATGAAGTTGTGTGGCTAGTGGGGTGTTTTCGACCGACTGGCTGGGTCCCGAGGTCGAACCATAGGTACTACGTCTGATACAGTATATTTTTACACGCACATTTTTCCTTCGTGCCGAAACATGGCACACCCTACCGCGCGGTTTCGGGGTCCTCCCGGGTGGTGCACGCATATATTCTTCCTGATGTGGGACGCCCTACCGCGCGTTTTCTGGGTCCTCCTCGGTTGTAGCGCCGAAGCAAGTAAATGAGTCGTCAAATCATGAAAGACCACCTTTCCCGCCGAGTACATCAGTGAAGCACGGTGGCTAGCTAGTTGGGCTAGTTCGACCGATTAGCTAGGCCACCGCCACATTTGTTTTTTCACCCCTTTTTTATCTACTTGCCGGCAGGTAAATTTAAATATCCACCGCGACATTGCTCTGGTGTTTAGTTGTGGCAGGATTTTTAATTTTTTGATTGACGGGAGCAGGCGCGGCAGGATTTTTAATTTTTTGATTGACGGGAGCAGGCATGGCAGTAATTAGTCACGATGACTCCGCCTGTAAAAACCCACTCCTCCCTGATGTGAGAAGTCATCGACTGATGTTTTTCTATGGTGAAAACCAAAAGATTCCCCGCTCCCTCCGCCTTCCCGTAGATTGCATTGCCTTTCAGCCGTTTCGCCCCCTTTGCTTCCTCTCCCCATTGCTTCTACCTAGTGCCATGGCAGCGCAGCAGATCATAGAGTCCGAGGTGAGGGTCCTAACATAGGAGCTCCATGCCAAGGATGCGGAGCTCAGGGCCAAGGACGTGGAGCTCCATGAGCTCAAGGAGGAGAGGAGTGTCATGCTCCTCCGTTATGTGCGGGAGTTCACGGAGCTTCAAAAGCGACATGCGTCCACCACAAAGATGCTCGAGGCGTCGGCAGCGTTGCTGCAGAAAGCGGGAGATACGATAGGTCGTCAGGGGAGCCGGCTATTGCGCGAGCGGGCCGATCGTGACGAGGTCTAGGATCGCCTCAGCCACTTGGTGAACCAAGTTGCCACGCATGTGTTGCGGCTGCGCGATGCCTACCGTTGTGCCAACGCGACAATGCCGGCCGTTGGGCCAAACCTGTTCGACCACCCGGTCGACTTCAACGAGATGCGGCTTCCTGACCTGGTCTCCTTCTTCACATATATCTCCAAGGAGCTGAGCCGTCTCCGCGCGATGGTGGGGGCTGAGCTGGACAAGGAGGGGTTGCGGGCTGCCGTCGCCGTTGCCGGGCGAATCCTTTCAGGGCTCCGTCACTGGAATCCATTCGTGCCATTGGACGCCGTCTTTGACGAGCTGGCTCCCGTCGACCGGGAGCGGGCTCTACGGGCGGTTGCACCCTACATCACCAATGTCGTGCGCCTCGAGAAGCAGAGGGACTTCGGTGCTGTTTAGGCGCCCTCTGCATGGGCTTGTCCATGTCTCGGCGCAACATGACCGTTGGATCAAACTCAGACGGTGCAGATCAGTCACTGTAGCATAAAGCGTGTGGGTGTGTTTGGTTGCATTCTCATCTCAATATAGTTGTTTCCTCTTCGTGTATTTTTGTCAACCTACTAGTGTGGACTCATGCACCCTTCATGCACTCTGCCAAACACCCAAAAGTGGGTCGATAAGGGAACTTTTGCTCCCATCCCATGCACCCTTCATACACCCTGCCTAACACTATTCATGCTTCATATGGTTCATGTTTCGTGGAGTACTGTAGCACCGTACTCTCCGTGCGCTGTGGACCTAGTTCTGTTAACATTGATCTCATCGTTCATTCTTGACCGGACAGTCGAAAATGCGGTACTATGTTACATATAGGAGTAGTTGACATGCGCACAACATCATTTGTTATTGTCATATATTACTACACTAGCAACAAGATTGTGTAGTACTGACGTATGAACCACTGCACATGCCTAGTAGTAGGAGCACTGTGTATGTTCAAGTGGCTGCCGTGTTTCACACTCCTCCATCGTAAGAGTGGAAATGCTTGCTATAATCATTTTTTTCTTCAGAAAAACAGTGGACACGCTCTACTGTGCGGATCCTCCTCCAGCCATGCACTAAATTACTCACTTTCGCCGACGTGTGGGACAGCCAGCACCTGGGTCCACCAGCCATGCACTAAATTACTCCGTAGTAGATTGACGGTAGACTACCCCGATCGAACCGACGCAGTAATGCCCAATGAGCCGTCAAATCACAAAACCCCCTCCTTTCTAGCATTAAGTTGGACGAACGAAGCAACCATCATTTCACTCTTCTCTCTCAGCTTCCTCTCTTGAAGAAAACCCCCACTCGCTTCGCTTCTCCCTCCTCTCGTTCCTCCTTTCACTCTTCTCTCTCTCAGCTTCCTCTCTTGGATGGACGCCGGAGCACCGGCCGATGTGATGTCTATGGCTCTGGCCAAAACCTCGAGGCTCATGGTATGAAGAAGCGCAAGCACCCCACCGAGACTACCGCAGACAAGCTCAAAGCCATCGCCCTGTCCAAGCCCCCCCTCTCTGGGATCCCTCATTAAGCAAGTCCAGGTAATGTCTCTTGTTGACAATCTTTTTCTCAATCTTGATCGTGTTTTTTCATCTAACACGCAGTACTAGTACTGGTAGTACAACTTTCTGGGTGATCTTGCATGTGATTTTAGTGTGCCAAATGACGGTTCTAAATTCCTCTTTTCACCAAAACATGCGAGAGGTTGACACTGATTTCTTATAGACTACTTTCAACTACTCCCTCTGCCCCAAATTTCATGTCTTAGATTTGTCTAGATACGGATGTATCTAATACTAAAATGTGACTTGATACATCCGTATCTAGACAAATCTAAGACAAGAATTTTGGGACGGAGGGAGTACTTTATGAACATCAATGCTACCTTTTAAGAGGGTATATTTGCCTCAGTAACTTGTGTTATGGATATTGCATGTAATCCCTCTGCTCTCATGCCTTTGAAGACATGTTCTAGTGTCTTTGTTCACTCATTTCTGTGCGTATATGTAGTCATATATGGAGTATAATATCAAAAATGATCTTATATTTCTGAACGGAGGTAGTAATAAAATATGGTTTCTGGTTGAATTAGAACCAGGTCCACGGTGGAGATGAAGTTCTCAAAGTCATGCCGTGTGAACTGGAAGACCTGATGATAGGTTCTACTGCTAAACTATCCAGCTAATGTGTCCTTGTCGCCACGTGTCTTGAACTAGTGTTTTCCTGTAGCATTGTTGTCAGGCGTGTTCTCGAGGCTGTACTTGACCACAACAATTTCCTGGCTATGCCTTCGATTACGAATGGTGTGGTTCTTGTAAAGCTTCCCAACAAATCTGATGCGGCCTATCTTCATCATCATGTTTATGAGTGGAAAGACCACTCTGTTAGGTTCTCCACGGTTGACAAGATGGTGATGGTGCATGTAGACATCTCACACAAAGTCCATGGCCTACTCAGTTATGCGGGGTTCATCCCGTAGGTCGGTGGCAAGAAATAGTTTGTAGAGTTTAGTTAGTGCAACTTTGCTTGTCTGTAGTAAGTACTATTGTTCAGTACTTGATTTGTGTTTGTGAACCCTGTATCGTTTATTAGTACTGCCACTTTTGGTGTGTGGTCAGTCCTGAGAACGGTCTATGTTAATGTCTGTCCACTCAATTCAGTCTGTATATTTTGAAGTATCCAGATCATATTTTTTGTGAGGACGGTTTATCAATTATGGTTACACTCCAATATCTGTATGCATTGCAGGGTTTATCGCACCCACCAGGATTTCCAGTCCCATGGATGTTCGGTCCATATGATTTGTCACGACCTTTGGACTGTCCTGCTTGTGGGAGTAGGCAGGGCCCCTGCATGCCACACGTAGTTGGATGATCAATCTTCTGTTTAGTACTTCAACATAGTGATTTCCTGGTAAGGATTCACTCGTGTCACATCAATTGAATCTTATTGATTTACTGTCTAAATCTTATTGATTTAATGTCATGTTTTCTTTCTTTTCCTGCAATTTTACGATGCAGGTTTTGCCATGTGACATTCATCACAGAATAAACCGTTTGGTTTGCTCTACGATGGCTATTTTTGCAGGTTTCACTTCTTATGTCGTCTCAGTAATGAAGGCACTGTCCATCACTTATATTACTGAAAAAATTGGATCGGTCTGTTGCCTGAGTACAAGCTGAATCCCTATGATGAACTGCAGTTTGGTTTAACAAAAACGCCACAATTAGTCCTTCTCGTGCGTTTAAAAGAAATGAAGAAAAAAACTGGATCACGGTCTACGGATCCTAGTCAAGTTAGAAAGCTGATCATAGCAGACCAGACACGATCGCCG